>NW_016830445.1:257717-294973 GCF_001698545.2 Rhinopithecus bieti
AAGCCACTAGAGAACCCTATCATGGTGGTACTCAAACTTGTTTGGTCTCGGGCCTCCCGAAATCATTGAGATCTCAAGAGATTTTGCTTATGTGGGTCACGTTTACCAATACTCATCATCTTAGAATTTAAAACTGAAAGACTTTATTAATCTAAAATGAACAACATTAAACCCATACATTTAACATAAATAACATTTTATGAGAAATAACTATGCTTGACGAGACAAAACTTGTATTGAGGAGAGCGACATGATGTTACATTTTGCAGATTTCTCTCATGTCTGGCTGGATGGAAGCAGCTGGATTTTCACAGGCACTTTATTCCATGGTGAGATGTTGTTTTGGTTGAAGTATGTGAAGGAAATCTGGCCTCACACCCATACTCAGGGGGGAAAGGGAGGAATATTCTCACAGACTTTTGAGATCCTTGTGGATAATCTTGGATAGAACACCAAAACTTGGCCCCAACAAAAGCGGTTGTTGCTCACAGGTTAAGCGTAGTGTGGAGTGTGAAACTCTATCAGTGCACTTTCCACACTTGGTTCCGTGGGACTCTCTGGTCCTTTCAATGGATCTTTTACTCGTTCATAAATTTTCTGCTTCCTTGTATCAGTTTCCTTGCTGCATAACAAAAATCAGAAACTCTGAGTTAAGACAACACCCATTTATTATCTTACTGTTTCCTTTGGTGTGGAGTTGAGGAACAGCTAAGCTGAGTGTTCTGCTCAGGAGCTCATATAGCTGCAATCAAGGCGTTGGTGAGGGCTGGGGTCTCGTCTGAGGTTGGGTTCCCTTCCAAGCTCAATTGGTTGTTGACAGTGCATTCCCTTGCAGCTATAGAAATAATGACTGCTTGCTGCTTTAAGACCAGCAGGAGAATGACCGACAGAGGGGTTGGTAGGGGGAGAAAGGAGGAGAGACTGAATGACTCTGTTGCTTCTCATGTCTGAGCTCAGAGAAGGCCTGAACCTGCTTTTGAGGATATCACCTGATTAAGTCATGCCCATCTAGGATAATCTCTTTTTTGATTAATGCAAAGTCAAATTGATTTGGTACCTTAATTACCTCTGCAGAGTCCCTTCACCTTTGGCATGTAATCTAACCTAATCACGGGAGTGGTAGCCATCCTATCCATGGTTCCACTCATACTCAGAGTGGTGGGACATTATGCGGGACATGTACACCAGTGGAAGGGGGTCTGGGAGGGCCTCTTAGAATTTCATGAAGGGCATTCTTAAGTGGAATTGGCAATCATTTTCTGAATCCTGGGCAACATTAACACAAGTTTCTTGTTGCTGATTTTTTTTCTTGTCATTGAAATGTATGTTTTATTTTCTCCAGGTTTCTCAGACAAGGATCTTGAAGACATAGTAGGGGGCGGAGAATACAAACCTGACAAGGGTAAAGGTAGGAGCATTGATTTGTGCCAACACAACCCTTATTCTGGTGCAAAAGGTGATTATGCAGCAACCAGATTAATTGAGCCTCTGGGAAATGAGTGGTAGTTCCCAGACATCCCAGCCTGCCAATTGGGGTTCATTCAGAATGATGTGAGTGATGCAGTTCAAGGGGGGGGATTTATAAGCCATCTTGGAAAAGCCCCACATTTCCCCTGATGTTCCTTAAGCAGCAGTGCTGATAGGTTCAAGTTTCATACTGGCTGAAGCCTATTTGCCCAGGCAACACCACCAATGACAATAACTGGGGGCCAGTGGACTCTGAAAACAGCCCTCTCAACCTCGAGAGACTCACTCACTCTTGGGATGGGAGGAGCAAACTCATCATGACAAGCATTTTTTTTAAGAGACCCATAGCAAGTCAGATATCTTTTAAAATACCTTTTTAGTTTGAAATGGTTCTCACAAGAAGTTGTAAAGATAGTTCTAGAGAGTTCCTGTGTACACTTCACCTAGCTTCTCCTTACATAACCTCAGTCATTGTCAAAACCAGGAAGTCAACACTAGTACGGTACTGTTAAATCAGCTATAGACCTTGTTGAGATTGCATCAGATTTTGCACGCATTCAGATGTGCGTGTGTGAGCGAGTATGGGTAGGTCTATAAAAATGTTATGTGTGTAGATCTGAGTAACCATTACCATAATTAGGAGGCAGAACTGTTCCATCACCACAAAGAAGTTCCCTCATGTTACCCCAGAATAGTCATGTCCTCCCCAAGGTCAGATCGTATTAATTCCCCAAGTGACCAAAGATTTCAACCTTTTATCATAGTATACATCAAGTATGAAGTATGAAGGGAATATTAGCCAGATTTGTTGATGTGGCAAGACAAGCTAGTGATTGTAACTTGTGGTTGTAACCCATTGTGATTGTAACTTGTGATTGTAATCTGTTGTGATAGCAACATGTTACGATGGTAAGTTGTGGTAACTCTGGTTGTAACCTGTTACAATGGCAAATTGCTGTTACACCCGGTTATAAGTGTGACAAGTTATGGGTGTATCTGGTTGTAACTCTGATATACTCCCCACAGTCTTGGCTGTGGTTACTAGTGTTTTCTTTTTTCTTGCAAGAATGGTGTGCCTTTCATACGGGAATAGTGTTCTCTTCTGATTAAAGGATACCATAGTTAAATTTGTCCTTCGAAACACCTTTCCAGACAGAGTCATCTCTACTAAAAGCACAAAAGCCTCTAAATGAAACCCACAGGTGTCAGGAGAACATGGAACATTTAAAGGGCAAATCCAGCAAATTGGCCAATTACTCCTGGGTGATAAGTGGTATTTCCAGATGGTGAAATGAGAGCAGTAGGCACACATGTAAGCACACACATGAATGAAAGTCTGAATGGCATGTCAGGGGCTTTTCCTTATTAAAAGTGCATGTTTTAGCAAGGAAGAAGTGTTCAGAAATTCTTTAATTAGGCTCATATTTGAACTTCTCTTGTAAAGAATAATCAATTGTTAGCTTAAGTTATACCCTCTGCCATTATAGGTGTCAGGAAAAGAAGATAAAGGGAGTCATGGAAAAAAGGACAAGTGTGAAACTGAAACATGGTTATGATAAGCACACCATGGAATTCTCAGATACTGTCCTTTACACAAAAATATGCTAATGCAGTGAGCAAAGGTAAAATATCACATTTCAATAAATTATGATCTTCAGCATAAAAAGAATCCTAATTAATGCATTTTTCAGGCTTGGGTCTTAGGCACATAGATTCAGCTATACTTTTAGAGTATATTTTCAAAATAATACATTATTTGTTATGGACTTTTTTCTCAAGAAGACCTCTTACTGACCCTGTAGAAGCCCCACATTTTGCCTGTAGGTGACGATGACAGTCTTTTATCAACAGGTCCTATTGCCTTTCTCTAAGAAGGTGATGGCCTATAAGCCCTCCTCCTCCACCCTTATTTCCTTCCTGCCCAGCCTGGGCAGGACTCTGATTGTCTCCCATTTCTACCAACAGACTGCTTTCCATAGCACTTTGAGAAATTTGAGGCCAGTGTTTCAACTCCTCATGGCCCCCTTGCCATGTATACCCTAGAGTATGCAAGCTCTAGGTTCCCAATGGTTCCCAGTGGTTTCCTGATGGTCACAGCCCTCTGTCCTGTGTGGCCTCTGTAGCATTTGACTTTGATGATCACCTTCTCCTTAACATTCTTTCTTTCTGGGCCCTTTCTCACTCATTGACTGGTCTCATTCATGAGTCTCATTCACTGCTTCTTTCTGAACACTGTTGGCTCTTGGATTTATTTCCTTGGTGTCCAATTCTGTATGTCATTCTTTTTCACTGGGGAAGAGAATGGCATTAGAAATCAAGATTTGAGTATTCATTGCCTAGTGGTATATCACTGCTTCTAGACTGTCTAAGCAGACAGAGATAGGAAATAGGAAATATATGTGTATATACTAACCCATGTGTCTTACTTCAGGCTGTTATGACAAATTACCAAGACTGGGTGATAATTAAGCAACAGACATTTGTTTCTCACAGTTCTAGAGGCTGGGAAGTCCAAGATCAAGTCACTGATAGATCCAGTATCTAGTGAGGATCTGCATCCTGTTTGGGAGATGGCTGTCTTCTTGTTGTATCCCTGATTGGTGGATAGGACAGAGTAGGGAGAAAGCTCTGGTGTCTCTTCTTATAAGGGTTCTAATCCTATCATGAGGGGTTGGCCTTCATGACCTAATTAACTCCCAAAGACCCCACCTCCTAATATCATCACATTGGAGGTTAGGACTTCAACGAAATATGACCTTGAGAAGGGATACAAATGTTCAATACGTAACACCATATATACACACATATCCAAATAATTTCTTTTAACCATCAGCAGGTATATAACCTAAACATAACTTCATACTTATATCTCCAACTGTAATCCAGTGCCAGAAGGATTATTTTGATCTTCCTTTCTTGCTTACCTATAACTTTCCTCTCTGACAGTGAGACATCTAGCTGCTACTACGTGTCATCTATTTACTATCTTACTCAATTCAGGTATACACATATAGAGCATCAGAATTGCTAACTCATACCCCCAGGAGAAACAACTTTACCAACTAGAGTCCAGTGTTTATGTTCAGTTTCTTTTGTCTTTACCTTACAGTTTCCAGTCAAAATACTGTTTTTCAAAGTTACTTAGGTCGATTCCTTTACCTTCCTCATCCATTCAGTACAGTTATGCCACCCATTTATAATGGAGTTAGATTCATTTGTCATAGTCTCCTTTCCATCCTGGGAGTCCCTCACCCACCTGGTTGATGTTTTGTTCTTTTGCTTGTAGGCATTAAAGTTCACTCTTTGTAACATATAGTTCTATGGGTTTTGGCAAATGCATAGAGTCACATGTCCACCCCCCAAGTACCATACAGAGCAGTTTCCTCACCATACAAGGACTTCTGTATATGCCCTTGATAGTTAGCCACTCCCCCTTCCCTCAACCCTAATCTATTTTCTATTAGTGCAACCACTTATTTGTTTATTTCTCTATAGTTTTACCTTATCCAGGATGCCATACAATATATAGGCTTTTCAGACTAGCTTCTTTCACTTAGCAATATGCATTTAAAGTTCTTTCGTGTTTTTTCATAGCTTGGTAGTTTGTTCTTTTTAGCATTGAACAATATCCCATTGTATGGATGTACCACTTTGTTTATCCATTCACCTGCTGAAGGACATCTTGGTTGTTTCCAGTCTGGGGTGAATATGAATAAAGCTGCCATAAACATTTTTTTTTTTTGAGATAGGATCTCACTGTGTTGCCCAGCCTGGAGTGCAATAATGCAAACACAGTTCACTGAAGCATTGACCTCCTGATCTCAAGCAATCCTTCCACCTCAGCCTCCTGAGTATCTGGGACCACAGATACACACCACCATACTTGACTAACTTTTAAAATTTTTGTGGGGATGGGATCTTGCTATGTTGCCCAGGGTGGTCTCGAGCTCCTGGGCTCAGGTGATTCTCCTGCCTTGGCCTCCCAATATGCTGTTAAACAGGTGTGAGCCACTGCGCCCAGCTATAAACTTTTTTTTTTTTTTGAGACAGAGTCTCGCTCAGTCGCCCGGGCTGGAGTGCAGTGGTGCGATCTCGGCTCACTGCAAGCTCCGCCTCCCAGGTTCACGCCATTCTCCTGCCTCAGCCTGCCTAGTAGCTGGGACTACAGGCACCCGCCACCGCGCCTGGCTAATTTGTTTTTTGTATTTTTAGTAGAGACGGGGTTTCACCGTGTTAGCCAGGATGGTCTCAATCTCCTGACCTCGTGATCCGCCCGCCTTGGCCTCCCAAAGTGCTGGGATTACAGGCGTGAGCCACCATGTCCGGCCAACATTTTTAAACATTACATACAGGTTTCTGTGTAGACATACATATAATACTTTATACTTTTGTTCTGTGAGCAACACTATGAAGAAAATAAAAAGACAAGCCACAGATTTGGAGAAACTATTTGCAAAATCATATACCTGATAAAGGACTTGTATTCAGATGATATAAAGAATTCATAGGCCAGGCGCAGTGGCTCAGGCCTGTAATCCCAGCACTTCGGGAGGCCGATGCAGGCAGATCACGAGGTCAGGAGATCGAGACCATCCTGGCTAACACGGTGAAACCCCGTCTCTACTAAAAATACAAAAAATTAGCCGGGCGCAGTGGCGGGTGCCTGTAGTCCCAGCCACTCGGGAGGCTGAGGCAGGAGAATGGCGTGAACCCGGGAGGTGGAGGTTGCAGTGAGCTGAGATCACGCCACTGCACTCCAGCCTGGGTGACAGAGCGAGACTCTGTCTCAAAAAATAAATAAATAAATAAATTCATAAAAGTCAACAGTAAGAACTCAACCCCAATTTTTAAATGGGCAAAAAATATGAACAGACTTCACCAAAGAAGAATATAAAATAGGAAAATAACATATTCAATGTCATTTCTCACTAGGGAAATACAAATGAAAACAAGATACCACTACACACCGGTTAGAATGTCTAAAATCCAAAAAGCTGATAATATCAATTGCTGATGAGGATGCAGAGCAATAAGAATGCTCATTCATTGTTTGTGAGAATGCAAAATGGTACTGCCACTTTGGAAGAGAGCTTGACAGTTTCTTGTAAGTTCAACATAGACTTGCCATATGACCTAGCAGTCATATACTACTGCTGGTGTTTGCTCTGGCTGAACAATCTGCCGACAGACTTGGGGAAGGGAAAATGAGAGCAGCCTTGGGTAAAATGCCACGGACTCAAGCTGTTTTACTGAGATCAAATTGCTTCCCTGAAATGACTAACTTTTGTCCAGGTTTATAGTTGCTTTTTGAAGAGAGGATTTGTTGATCTCCTCACTGTCTCATGCCAGAAGTCTTTCCCCTGGTATCTTGTAAATCTAGATTATTCTTTCTCTTTATCTCCCCTCAAGCCCAGGCCATCTTCACCCTCCCTTGGGATGACCAGCTAAGTGGTTAAGAGTAGTGACCTTAACCTCTTAACTGGTATCTTTGCTCCAGTTTGTCCTCCTTGCAGCTGCAAGAGAGAACCATCAAGAACATGAATCTGACCCTGTCGTTCCTCTGTTTAAAAAATACTGTGTAACAATGAAAAGACACAGTCCAATTAAAAAATGAGCATAGGATTTGAACAGACACATCACAAAGGAAGTTACATGATGTTCAAAATAATTTATGTATGTTGAACCAATCTTGCATCCCAGGGATAAAGCCTACTTGATCGTGTTGGATTAGCTTTTTGATGTGCTGCTGGATTCAATTTGCTGGTATTTTGTTGAGGATTTTTGCATCTATGTTCATCAATGATATTGACCTGACGTTTTCTTTTGTATTGTGTCCTGCTACAGTAACCAAAACAGCATGGTACTGGTACAAAAACAGACACATAGACCAGTGGAACAGAATAGAGAACATACAAAAAACGCCACAGACCTACAACCATCTGATCTTCAACAAAATTGACAAAACAAGCAGTGGGGAAAGGACTCTTTTTTAAAAAAATTATTATTATACTTTAAGTTCTAGGGTACATGTGCACAACGTGCAGGTTTGTTACATTCGTATACATGTGCCATGTTGGTGTGCTGCACCCGTTAACTCGTCATTTACTTTAGGTGTATCTCCTAGTGCTATCCCTCCCCCCTCCTCCCACCCTACAACAGGCCCCAGTGTGTGATGTTCCCCACCCTGTGTCCAAGTGATCTCATTGTTCAATTCCCACCTATGAGTGAGAACATGCGGTGTTTGGTTTTCTGTCCTTGTGATAGTTTGCTCAGAATGATAGTTTCCAGCTTTATCCATGTTGCTACAAAGGACATTAACTCATCCTTTTTTCTGGTTGTATAGTATTCCACGGTGTATATGTGCCACATTTTCTTAATCCAGTCTATCATTGATGGACATTTGGGTTGGTTAGGACTCTTTATTCAATAAATGGTGCTGGGATAACTGGCTGGCCATATGCAGAAGATTGAAGCTGGACCCCTACCTTTTTGCTGTATACAAGAATCAACTCAAGATGGATTAAAGACTTAAATGTAAAACCCAAATCTGTGAAAACCCTGAAGACAAGTTAGGCAGTACTATTCTGGACATAGGACCTGACAAAATCTTCATGACAAAGATGCCAAAAGCAATTGCAACAAAACCAAAAATTGACACATGGGACCTAATCAAACTAAAGAGCTTCTGCACAGCAAAAGAAACTTTCAACAGAGTAAACAGACAACCTATAGAATGTGAGAAAATGTTTCCAAACTATGCATCCAACAAAGGTCTAATATCCAGAATCTATAAGGAACTTAAACAAATTTACTAGCCAAGAACAAACCATCCCATTAAACAGTGGGCAAAAGACATGAACAGACATTTCTAAAAAGAAGACATACATGCGGCCAGCAAGCATATGAAAAAAAGCTTAACATCACCAATCATTAGAGAAATGCAAATCAAAACCACAATGAGATACCTTCTCACACCAGTCAGAATGGCTGTTATCAAAAAGTCAAAAAATAACAAATGCTGGTAAGGTTGTGGAGAAAGGGGAACACTTATGCACTACTGGTGGGAATGTAAATCAGTTCATCCAGTGTTGAAAAAAGTTTGGTGATTTCTCAAAGAACTTAAAACAGAATTACCATTTGACCCAGCAATCCCATTATTTAGTATATACCCAAACATAAATTGCTGTATCATAAAGACAAATGCATGTGTATGTTCACTGCAGCACTACTCACAGTAGCAAAGACACGGAACCAACCTAAGTGCCCATCAACGGAGGACTGGAGGAAGAAAAGGTGGTGCGTCTACACCATGAAATACTACACAGCCATAAAAAAATGAGATCATGTCCTATGTAACAACATAGATGGAGCTGGAGGCCATTATCCTCAGCAAACTAACTCAGGAACAGAAAATCAGATACCACATGTTCTCACTTATAAGTGGGAGCTCAATGATGAGAACACATAGACACATGGAGGGGAACAACACACACTGGGGCCTATCAGGGGGTGGAGGGTGGGAGGAGGGAGAGGATCAGGAAAAATAACTAATGAATACTAGGCTTAATACCTGGATGATGAAATAATCTGTACAACAAACCCCCATGACACACAATTTACCTGTATAGCAAACCTGCACATGTATCCCTGAACCTAAAATTAAAAACAAGCAAGCAAACAAACAAAAAAACAAAATCATTATTCTTTGGGAAAATACAAATTAAACCACAATGAGATACCACAACACATCCTCCAGAATAACTAAAATTTAAAAGGTAGTATCAAATGTTGATGAAGATGTGGAGTGACTGCAATTCTCATACATCATTGGTAGGGATGTAAAGTTTCTTCTAAAACTACCATAGACCTACCTAGTGACCCAGCAATTTCATTCCCTATTCAAGAGAAATGGGAGCAATGTTCTGCCCCTTCCAACAACAACGGAAAAAAGACTTATAAAAGAATGCTCATTGCTTGATCTACGATAGCAAAAAACAAAAACAAAACCTGGAGACACCCAGGTATCAATAGGAGAATTGATCGAGAAACCGTGATACGTTTATATGTTTATACAATGGGAAGAGCTACTGATACGACAGCATGGATAAATGTCAAAAACAACATGCTGAGTAAAAGAGGCCAATGAAAAAAGAGTACATATTATATGAGCCCAATTATATGAACTTCCACTACAGACAAAAGTAAGCTATAATGATAGAAATGAGACCTGTGGCTGCGGGAGTTAGGTGTGTGAATAAGATCAATTGGGCATCACTTTCTGGGGTGATGGTTCTGCTCTGTGTCTTGAATAGGGGTCTCGGTTTCATAGTTGTGTGCATCTGTCAAAAGTTATCCACTGGTACCTGGAAGAATTATGTGTTTCACTATATGTACATTTTACCTTAAAAAAGGAATCATAAGCGAATGTAAAGTGCTAGGTAACGATAGGTTGAGGTATACTGATGTCTGTAACTTTGAAATGTGTCACAAAAATAAGATCGATGGACAAGAGGGATGGCAGACAAGATAAACTGAGTGATGCAAAATGTTAATTACAAGTCTACGTGCTGGGAATGTGGATGTTCACTGCACGAAGTTTTAAATTTTTTTGTATGTTTGAAATTTTTCTTAACTAGATGTTGGTGAAAAAAATTAAAGAAGCAGGAACAACAACAAAAGCCTCTTTAGTGGTTCCCCACTGCTTACAAGAGAAGTTCAAGCCCCTTAGTCTGCTGACATGTTCTTTCTGCCCTAGACCACCAGGTTCCTGTCATCTCCAAACATGGAGAAAGGCCAGTAGGTACATACGCCAGTGCCTGCACGTGACGTTCCTCGGTCTAAACTGCCTGCCTTCCACCATGTGAATTCCCACTCACCCTTGAGCAAGTGCTAAGTTACCCATCGCTGGAGATCCCCTCCTCTCAGGAGGCTGCCCGCATCTGTGGTCCCGTCTCCCTGCCCACTCTCGGCTCTGCAGCACAGCTTCCATCTCCTGCCCCTGGGCTCTCCTAGAGCTTCTGTCATTCTGCTGGTACAGGATAGCACATGTCATTCTCAACCACGGCGGGTGGTGTTTATCTTTTTAGCTTCTTCTAGACTGGGCTTCCTGTGTATCCCTGACACCTCCATGCAAGTTTGCTGGCATGAGGACTGCGGAGCAAACACTCAGCTTTGCTTTCTGCCTTCCCTGTCACACCTCCCTGTGAAGGCTAGAGTGATACTTTTGATTGGCGAAGCCAGGGTGAGCCTGCTGATCCTCTGGGCCACATTACTGGTAGGATCGTGGCATGACCTGCTGCTTTCTCCTGGAACCCCAAAGGAGCGCGAGAGCCAGGGCCCACCGTGTTGCTAGCTAGGGAAGTGTGCACTCTGATAGTAGGTGAGCCCTGTGTCTGCTCTATCAGCCCAGTTTTCCCTCACATGAGCTCTGGGATGATTTTCGTGAGAAGGGAGAGGGGAGAGAAGTAACAGGTAGCTTCCGTGTGGCCTCAAGCCATGTCCTCTCACTAGTACACAGAAGCCCTGCCCTTGAGGGCGCTGCTGTACTTTAGCCTCTTCATCAAGCAGATGCCTTACCTTTGGTCTTTCTCTGGCTCCTTGCGGCTGTTCTCAGTTGGTAAAGAACCTGGAGGGGAGGAGGAGCTGGGAGGGGTGTTATTCACATTCCCAGATCCCCCTCACTGGCCTGTTGGTCAGAAAACTCTTGATAAATTAACACAAGGAACCAAATGGGGACAAGGGCACTGCTGGCTGGGGAAAGAGGCCATTTGCTGCTTTCCTTTCTCCCTATCCCCAGAGGAGAGTCTTCCTTCTGTGTTCCTTAAGGATCCCCTGGGCAGTGTCTGCTCCATTGCTCTGGCTCGGTGTTTTACCCTCTCCTTCGTTATCTGTAGACCTTTCCCAAGCTTCTGAGTCTGCTCAAAGCTAGAGTTTTAGTGATAGCTCTTTCAAGAGGTACTACTTGGAGCCTTGGGTGGTACGAAATGGATGTCTTCACGGTGAGCCTTGTGTCTGCTCCAAGTGCAAACCCTCCATGCATTGCAGAGAACACCATAAAGAGAGGAGCACTACCTGAACTTCTCCTTCGGGGTCTAAAGGTGAAACTTGCTTTGCAGCACCCAGCATTTTACTGTACTGATTCCTTTCTTTGGATCACCACCTCCTGGATTTAGCAGCCCATATGCTGGGCTCACTCAGCTATACACTGCTTGTTCATAACTACTGTGGGTTCACAGGGCTGAAACACTGCCTCATTTTCCTTAATCAGAAAAAAATTATTTTGAAAATGTTAGAATCAAATTGGGCACATTTTTACCCCAAGGTGGCATTTCTTTAAGGCCAAAGCATGCAGTTCTTAAACACTGAGGCAAGACTAAAAACCCCTCTTTCTAAAGAGATACAGACATTCTGTTACCGATGTGTCTGGGTTGCATACATAGGCTATCTGGAGATGTCCCCAAGTGTGAAGTGTGAACACCCTCACTTAGAGTTCACAGGGTTAAAGGGGACGGTACTGACTATGGTCAGTTGGTTGACTGTAACTTTGAGTATTAGTTCCCTCCAAGTGTAGCCTGTTGATCCCCGTTTTTTTGTTTGTTTTTTATACTTTAAGTTGTGGGATACATGTGCAGAACGTGCAGGTTTGATACATAGGTATACACGTGCCGTGGTAGTTTGCTGCACCCATCAATCCATCACCTACATTAGGGATTTCTCCTAATGCTATCTCTCCCTAGCCCCCCACCCCCTGACAGGCCCCGGTGTGTGATGTTCCCCTCCCTGTGCCCATGTGTTCTCATTGTTCAGCACAGTGTCAAAGTTTATCTACGTTGTAGCATGCACCAGCATTTCCTTCCTTTTTATGGCTGAATGTTCCGTTGTGTGGCTAGACCACATTTTGTCTATCCATTGACCCTCTTGGGTTTTTGAAGAAAACATTTCTCTTCCATTTTCACTGTGTTTACAGTCATTGTCTTCAAGTATCTGGGCCCTCTCATGATCCCTTTCTGTTATGGACTAAATGTTTGTGTCTCCTGAAAATTCATGTGTTGAAACCCTAACCCCCAATAGGATGTATTTGGAGGGTGGGGCCTTTGGGTTACATGAAGTCTTGAAGGTGGGGTCTTTGTGATGGGATTAGTTCTAAGAAGAGATACCTGAGAGTTCTCTTCTTTGGACCTATTTCCACATTCATTTCAGCTTTCATAATATGTAAAGAAACAGGATGTTTCAGATGTGAGGAACAGCTCCCCGGCTCTGGTGTTCTATGATGTGAAGAGACCCACTTGCTCCCTCAGACTCCCCTTCCTCAAACACATATCTGGGAACACGGCTTTTCTCCCAGATGACCACCTTGCTGGTATCTCGGGAGCCTGACATAAGACAAGGAGAGTTTTAAGGGTCTGTATCAGATTGGAAGGGGATACCCATTGTATTACCTAGAGGGAGGGCATTCTCATCCCTGTGGTGGGGGATGGATAAAATCTGGGCCTTGGAGACTTTCTGGAACAGTGAGGAGTACCCTTCCCAGTGGCTAGCATAGGCAGCCATGTGTTGGTAGATTTTTCAGTTCACTTTGACTTGGTAACGATGGGGCATTTGAAGCAAGTTTTTCTTCTCTTTGTTTATTCATTTTTTAAAAGTTGTTTTTATTTTGTACTTTGGCCATTTTTTTAGATAATGAAAATACATTTCTAAAATATCTAAAAGCCCTTGCTGTGTCTATTAGAAGAGTCTAGAACACTTATAGATGTCTTTAAATACTTGAACATCTCCCCCTAGCAGTTATAATCTTCCTACCATTACGTTACTCTCCATGCCCTTGGCAACCAGGTGAGTCAGGCACTCACTGTGAGCCCAGGTTGTGCTGCTGTCAGAGAAGAGCAGCTCCATGTGGTTTATCCCCGCCTCCTGCAGATGTATGGCTGTGTAGGAATCAAGGCTGCCATGTATGTGTATAGCAGTGTCTTTTGTCTCTGAGATGCCGAGGGTCTGACACTTTCATTGACCGCAGGGCTTATTCATAACTTTCTCACTGAGGTCATGCCTCCTTTCTACAGGGCCTCTGTAGCTGTGATGGTTGCTATAGCTAGAGAGGTTCCTATAGCTATGAGACCTGCTATGGCGGTGGTCACTATTGCTACAGTGACGTTCCCTGTTGCTATGGTGTGGCTATAGCGACAGCAGCAGTCCCTAGAATTATGGCAGTCCGTACAGCTACCTATATGCATAGGTATCTATACTCAAAGCAAATTGCAGCATGTGATGCACTGTGCAGGGAGGTTTCTGGTGTACTAGAAAGCTACTGTAGTCCCTTTGGCATATAATTGTGAACTCAGAAGGCAGGTGGGAATACAAAACATACTGAACCTGAAGAGTCTGCCAGTGACCTGTGAAATAGCCTCTTTGAGTTCTCTCTCCAGTTGTGGGAAAGAGGGGTGGATAGATTTGCATGGGGCTTGCAGAGTTAAAACTTCTCAAAATTTACATGAAAAGCACTTGTTGTTTCATGATCCAGGAAGAATCACTAGTTCATATTTCTGACTGCATGCTTGGAATACTTTTTCTATGCATAAGCATATGTTTGTAAATATTTGTGATTTTTTTTTTAAATAAAATGGGATCATGCTATCCTGAAACCATTTTTTAAATTCAATAATACACTGAATATCATTCTCTGTCATTAAAGGGTATTCTAAAATATGATATCAATGGTTACATTATATTATGATATACCATAATTTATTTAACCAGGACCCTATTTTTGTATAGAGATTCCCCCCAGCTTTTTGCTACTCTACACAGTGCTGTGATGAACATTGTCTAGCCAAATGTGCACAACCCTAATTGTTTCTGTCAGATAACTTCCTAGAAGTCAAATGGCTGGGTCACAGAAAGCAGACACTTCTAAAGATGTGACGCTTTGAGTGGTACTGCTGAATGGTATTGCATTAAGGTTGTGCCAACCTCCATTTCCACCACTAGTAAGTAAACAGGTGCCTGTTTTCTCAAATTATCACCTCCACTGGGTATTATAGTTTTGTTATCTTTGCAGATTTGTTCAGAGCAAAATGCTATCCTGTTTAAATATGCATTTCTTTGAATCTAAAAGGAGGTGAAACACTTTTTCAATATCTTATTAGACACTCTTAAAATATTTTGTGAATTGCCTGTTTGTGTCCTTTGCCCATTTTTTTCTTTTTTTTTACTGGGGTCTGCATATTTTCTCATTTCTGCTTATTTCTGCATATTTTCTCATATATTTTAAGGACTCCTTTTACATTAGAGATTAGGAAGCCCTTGTATATTCCATAAACATTTATTCATTCATCAGTTGATGAACCTTTGGGTTGTTTATAGCTTTTATGAATACTGCGATGAACATGTGTGTGCAAATGTTTATGTGGACATATGTTTTCAGTTATGTTGGGTATATACCTAGAAGTGGAATTGTTAGGTCATGCTGTAACTCCGTGTTTAACTTCTTAAGGAGCAACCAAACTGTTGTCCATAGCAGCTGCACCATTTTACATGCCTGCTAGCAATGTTCAGGGGTTCCAATTTCTTCACATCCTTACCAACACTCCTTCCTTTCTTCCCTTCTCTCCCTTCCCCTTGTCTTCTTTCCTTTTTCTTTTTTTGGATTACAGTTATCCTAGTGGATATGAGATGGTGTCTCATTATGGTTTTGGTTTGCATTTCCCCAATGACCAGCAGTGTTGAGCGTCTTTTCATGTGTTTATTGGCCATTTGTATGTCTCTTTGGAGAACCATCTATTCACTTCCTTTGCCCATTTTTAGATTGAATGATTTGCCTTTTTATTATTGAGCTGAAGGGGTTCTTTATATATTCTCAATACCAGCTCCTTATCAGATATGTATTTTGCAAGTATTTTCTCCTATTCTGTGGGTTGTCATTCTACTTTCTTGATGATGTCCTTTGAAGCACACAGGTTTTTAATTTTGACAAAGCCCAATTTAGTTTTACTTTTGTTGCTTGCACTTTTAGTACTGAAGTTTTTACTTCTGATCGAATCTTTTCCGTTTTGAGTTTCCCGCTTTAGGATCATATTTAGAAATCATTTTTATCCCAAGATAATAGAAATTCCTTACCTCTAAATTTTTCTGTAGTGCTTTATGCCTTCATCCACATTACCTTTACTGGGAACTGATCTTCATGGATGGCATTGGGTTGGATAATTTAATGTTATGCCTGTGACTCATCACCAACACCATCTTTTGCACAGTGTGCATTTTGTAGAGTAACTGGGTTCAGTCTGTGCCTAGAGGAAGTAAGCAGAGCTCAGTAGCCCAACATGGCTCAAAGCCATGACCTCGGCTTGGCTAGCTGCAGTGGCCTGTGTGATTGACTTCAGGCTCATGTAGTGAGAAAGGAAAGAAGGATCTAAGATGACTGGCCGTTTTTTCTTCCACATGTTTCTTAGCCTCACAGTAGTTTCCGTTCACATGCCCATCTGAGAAGACTTGCCCACAGGATGGGATCACTTTTTTTGAGGAGGAAGAGAAGCACATTTTTGTCATCTTATTAGGATAAGACCTCCTACAATCACAAATGGTCAGATAGGAACTGCTGGAGCTGTGGACTATTGAGCTTTGAGTCTTTTTGAAAGGCTGGGAGAGTCACCCTTCTCTCCATTTGTCCCTGGGGGGAAATTAGGAAGGGATTCGACGTGTTGATGTTTCTTATCACAGCCTGTTGCTCAGCAGTCTCGTGATGTTTAAGTTGCTGGGAATCCTTGTGGCCAAGTACTCCTAAGGGAAAGGAGGCCTGAGAACACTGTTTCCTTCTGCCTTGAGGTGAGAGAATAGGTTGAATAACTCAGAGTCCGGAAAAATAGAAGTCTAGTGACATGAACACATGAGCAGAGGGCGCCGTCACAACAGCCACCTCCCGCAGAGCGGAGGGGACCTCTCTGTTGATCTGGCTGCACACAGTGACCCCCATCTTCCTGTTTGTTATGCTTTCTCCAACAGCAATGATTGTGTGTGTTTAGTTTTTAGTTTTTGTTTTTTAATGCTGTGTTAATAACCATTCATATCCAATCAGGGACCTTTATACAATACATGGAGCTCAAGGATGCAGCCTTAGGTGGGAACATAACAAACCTCATTTTCCCCAAGAATCTTGTTTTTTAACGGGCTTTATTTTTTAGAGCAGTTTCAGTTTCACAGAAAAATAGAGAGGAAGGTACAGAGAGTTCTCATATTCCCTCATCCCCACGTGTGCACAGCCTCCCCAGCTATCAATACCGCACCCCCCCAACCCTGACAGAGTGGTACATTTTTACAATCCATGAACCTCCATTCCTCCTGACTCTGATTGGTGAAGGAAACGTTGGAGCTCATTTGCCTTCACTATCCCAGGGCGGTTTCCCCTGAGAACCCCGGGCTCTGGGAACACAGTCTCCCTCCATTAATGAGCATTCGGCCCTGAGAAGAGGGTGGGATGAACGGTGAACTCAATGCTAATTAAGGTACTGAAATGGCACCAGTGGCTTCTCAGGGAGTAGCTATCTGGGGAAGGGTTGTGCGCGTGTATGTGCGTGTGTGCATTTAACTCTCTGCAGTTCTATTGTGTGTGATTTGTGTGACCACCACCATAGTCAGTATACAGAACAGTCTGTCACCACAAGGTTGCTTCCTGTTGCTCATTTATAATCATAGCTAACTCCCTCCCTCCCAGCTCTCACCAGCCTCTGCCAGCATTCATCTGTTCTCCATCTCTGTGATACTTTAGATCCTTTTGAATTTCAAAAGAGTGGATAAGGGATTGTGAGCCTACATTTGTTTATGTTCCAAGAGCGACTTCAGCTGTAGTTGAGGCAATGGCTACATCAGAGACCCGTGGTGGTGGCATTCAGAGTCAGGCTGTCCCGGCACAGCACCCCACACCCCGACTTATGGTGAGGCCACTATGTGCAGCTGCACCGCTGGTAGCAAAGAGGTGAAATAGAATCCTGTGCCTGAAGAGTCCGGCGTGCAAGGCCTGCTCAGGGCAAGGTGGCTGCCATTTTCATAATAAAAAGTTCCACCTGGTGGCCTGGGCTTTGCAGGTGGTAGGCATAAGAAAGCAGGCCTCACTGCAGTCCAGTAGAAGCCTACGGGTGATCCATTGGTTGGGGTCTTGTCGCATAGGTGGGATTGGAAGGGCTGGCACTGCCATCCATCTCACGGAGGCCTGAGCTTGAGCCTGGGCTGACTGGTCGCTGGCACTAAGTGCTTTTGTCTTTTTTCCAGGTGATGGCCGGTACGGCAGCAATGACGACCCTGGATCTGGTGGGTTTCTGAATCCTGAGGCTCCTGTTGGCCATGTGAAAGGAAAATGAATCTCAGGACCCCAAAAGCACTAAGCCAAGGGAAAAGTCAATCTAGAAACTGTATCAGGCAAACGTGCCTCCTATTCTGTTCCTAAATAAGACAGCTCCAAAATGGAAAAAGCTGCATACCTCCTTCACAATTTGCCTACAGGGAAATTTCTTATGGGCCTCAATATCTTTACCCTGAAACAGTTCTGTGAATTTCACCCTGGCTGATCTTTACAGAGGGAGACAGAGCCGCCCCTCTGCTCCCCTGAGACAAATGCAGATTTGATTGCTTCCTCTGCCCAATTGCTTATGTAAAAATGCAGATTCACTGAGCCAGATGAAATTGTGTATTCAGTGAAAGGCTGGTCAAGGACTCAAAAGAATGCAACCTTTTGTCTCTTATCTCCCTATGACCTGGAAGCACCCCACCTCCACCCCTGCTTTGAGTTGTCCCGCCTTTCTGGACCAAACCAATGTACATCTTACACATATTGATTGATGTCTCATGTCTCCCTAAATGTATAAAACCAGCTGTGCCCCAGCTGCCTTGGCACATGTCGTCAGGACCTCCTGAGGCCGTAGCATGGGTGCATCGTTAACCTTGGCAAAATAAAGTGTCCTTTTTTTTTTTTTCTCGCTCTGTTGCCCAGGCTGGAGTGCAGTGACCGGATCTCAGCTCACTGCAAGCTCTGCCTCCCGGGTTCACGCCACTCTCCTGCCTCAGCCTCCCAAGTAGCTGGGACTCCAGGCACCCACCACCATGCCTGGCTAATTTTTTTTTTTTTTTGGTAGAGATGGGGTTTCACCATATTAGCCAGGATGGTCTCAATCTCCTGACCTCGTGATCCGCCCGCCTCAGCCTCCCAAAGTGCTGGATTACAGGCGTGAGCCACCGTGCCTGGCCTGGCAAAATAAACTTTCTAAATTGATTGAGGCCTGTCTCAGATATTTCATAGCAACTAAGAGGAGACACAGTGCTGGCCCACTCTGGTCTCAGAGTTGGCCATCCCCCTGAACGTTTCCAATAGATAATCGTGAGGCCAATAGAGGGGTGTAGCCATTTGAAGGAATGAAGCATGAAGATTGGGGTGCCGGGGGAAGTAGCCCAGTGGGAAGCCTGCAGGGCCTCAGTCACAGAAAGCACTGCACCATTTCCTTGTCTCCCTTTCAAGCTCCTCAAAAGTCAAGTCCTTACAGAAAATGAGAAGTCCTAGGCAAATCCAAGGGGCACCATGTCTTTGTAATGCGTTAGTTAGATCTGTGTGGCATGGCCCTCTCCTGCTGGCTTGGGGGTTGTGGGCATCTGAATGAACTTAGTTTGGTGCTAGAGGAGAAGCAGGCTCCCGGGCTGCTCCCTAGGGTGCTTTGGCTCTGACCTCACCTGTCCTTATTTCTCCCCCTTCTTCATATAGGCATGGTGGCAGAGACCGGCACCATTGCCGGGGTGGCCAGCGCCCTGGCCATGGCCCTCATTGGTGCCGTCTCCAGCTACATCTCCTACCAGCAGAAGAAGTTCTGCTTCAGCATTCAGCGTAAGTGCAGCCGCCCCTCATGGCTGGGAACCAGCTGGCAAGGCCTTTGGAGGGAAAGGGTCCAGGACAGATCCAGATCCCTCCACAGCCTGCCTCAGCCCCACTCCCAAGCAGACTTCCTGGGACGGGGGTGGAGGCTACAGTTTTGGAAATCCCTGGGGACAGATCTAGGCTGAATTAAAGTGTAAACCAGCCTGCAAGAGCAGATGGGGCTGGCCCGGATGACCTTCACCTTCCCAGGGCCCCAGCTCCCAGGGGTACTTCTGTGGGGACAGAGCTCAGTGACCATTGTGATGTTTCCTTCACGTAGAATGGGAGGGACCCTGGACTGCACCCATAGCTTCAGACCTCAGCCAAGGGGATGGGGGCCTTTGGAGGCCCTACGTCAGCAGCTCCCTCCCATGCTGCTGGCTCCCTCAGGAGCAGAGGGCAGCGGTTCCTGGGGGTTTGCAAACCACGGCCCTTATTGCTCTGGCAGTGCCCCCGTCACATCCTGAGAAGTCACTGCCTGGTGCTCTTCCCCCCCACGAGCCACACACTAAACTAAATGGAATCATGAATTGCTCCAAAGAAGTAGGAATGTGAGAGAAAGAATGACGTGGTTCTCCCCACCACCCTTTACTAGGTTTTTAAAAGACAGTTTTCATCTCATGCTGTAGCTGTGAGTCTGCAAGTCATGGATTAATGGAATAGTTACGAATGGAATCCTGTCTTCACCCATCGGCGCCCCACATCAGCGAGCCCTGTGGGGATGCTGTTGCGGGAACAAGAAGACCTCGCTCGTCCCTTTTATAAGCACAGATTGATGCTCTGTCACTGTTTGCTGAGTGGAGCATGTCTCCAGTTCAAGGCTGGAGATTTTCAGTTCAAGCGACAGAATGTGACTCAGCTGTAGCTTGTCTCTTTCCACTCCTTGGCCCCTTTGATGCAATGGGAAGCTTAGAGACAGCCCACGTGGCTCTTTCCCTACCCTTGCTGTGGTCCTCTGCCCTTAAATCTAGCCTGAACTGAGCTTCCCAGAAAACTAACCTGGGTCCCAAGATGCTTTGCTGAAGTCTCCAACTGCTTATTCATCTGACCGTCGTATTTGTTTACTTTACTCTTGTAGAACATTCTTGACCAGGGCGACACACACAGCATGCACAGCAGTACGATAGGAGCACATTGACATGTCAGTGCACAGCCTGCAAACCTGTTCATGGCCACTCTGCTTGAGATCCCACTGACCCACCGTGGATCAGGAAGCTTGACTGTAGAGTGGCGTGAGCAGGGAATGGGTCAGACAGAGTCCAGGGCTGGGGACTGGATGGTTTTTAGAGTTATCCCTTACCCTCAAATCAAAAGTCAAGGAATCTCTAACTGGTGAAAAAGATGGGAATCCAGCCTTCTAAATGCGTGGACACTGATATTTAGAAGGAGACACTGGGCGAGAGGATCGAGTTGCACTTAGTGTGGCGGGGGCAGTTTTGCATCAGCCTCCTGGGCTGTGCCTGGAACAAGGAGCCCAGGGCAACCAGGTACATAGTCACAGCCCTTGATCTCTGACCTTGTTCTTACTGCATTTGGCAAAAAAGTAGAAGCCGCCTAATACAGGGGGTTTCTGTCCAAGAGGCCCCAAGGCTGTCTTCTGTGGGCTCTCCCCCCGGCAGGTGGATTGGAATGAGATGGGAATTCTGGGACACATGGCCTTCCCCGTGGTCAGGGATCCTCATTTGAAACTGCTTTTTGGGCTGGGATCTCTCCATACTCGTCTCCCCTCCCTGTTTTAGGGGAGGGAGCAAGGACCTGGCCAGGGACACTTCGGGAGAACAACTGAGAGCATCCTGCTTGCCAGGAGAGGAGTCAAGACTTTGGATAAGCATCCAGGTGCTCAAGATGGTCTCTTGGGAAAAGATAAAAGCCCAGATTTGGATTAAACCAGGCCTGTAGGAAAAAGTTAGAACTGACTGAGAGAAAAGTATCTTTCCTGTATGATTGATTAAATTAGTTGGTAACTAAAACGACATTGAACAAATACGTATTATTAAAATAAATCCTACACCCAGAGATGCCCTCCAAGTGGAGGCCACAGTGGCAGGGGAGGTCCTGGCGGCTGGCTGGAGGGCTCCTCCCGTCTGGCCCTTTGCTGGAGGGCTCCTCCCGTTTGGCCCTTTGCTGGAGGCTCCTCCCGTCTGGCCCTTTGCTTTTTTGGCTGGAAGCAGCATGTCAGATACATTTTGGCGTTGATTTTCTGATGATGTCCCCTTCTCGGTGGTTGGGGCGGCAAGGAGGTTTGCTTCGTAGCAACAGAGTAGTTGTGAGCTCTTGGAACAAAAAGGCTAATGCCCCGGGAGCCAAAAGGGCTCACTGGTGAAGTTTGCCAAAGCTGTATGAGTTCACTGGGGCTGCCAGAACAAGAGTCACAAACTGAGTGGCTCAAAACAATAGAAGCTGATTCTCTCCCACTTCCAAGGGACTCCGGGTGTTCCCTGGCTTGTGGCTGTATCACTCCAATCTCGCTTTATATCCTCAATCCAGAATGACCTCATCTTAACATCCTTAACTTAATTACACCTGCAAAGACCCTGTCCCTAAATAAGGCCACGTTCACAGGTTCCAGGAATGAGGACTCGCAGATCTTTTTTGGCATGGGGCGGGGCATCCTTCACTATAGCATCATTAGCCTAATGGTGAGATGCGACAGTCCAGTTTTCAAATCCATGCCCATTACAAAACTGGGTGAGATGGCCAGGCCAAAGGATGGCTTTGAGACTTTAAAAAGCATGCTGGGTAAAAGAAACTACTTAAACTCCAGGTCTGCAGTTCCTAGTAAGAGCAGGTTCCCAGGCATTGTGCGCTTGCCCCCCACCTGCCATTGCCTCTCTTCCGGGCTCTGCACGTGGGTGAAAAGCCAGCCCTGTAACTCGGCCTGGCAAGGGCAGGGCCATGGATGGGGAGAGTTCTTGGGCTGAGCAGACAGGGTGGCCGGCCTGGGCCCTCTCCTGCTGGGCCCTCAGTTTCCCCATCATGGGTATCTCAACTTCCTTCCTGCTCTGGAATTAAAGTCAGAGGCTGGCTGGAGGCTGCTCAGGTGTCAGTAGGAACAGAGAGAGAAAAATAGGTTGATTTCCAAAGCACAAAGTGAACATCTTGATTGTATCTGTCTTATTAAAATGGAAGGAAAATACGTTATTTTCATGCTTATTTCCTAAAACGGGCCAGTGTGAGGTTTTGCGAAGTGAATCAGCAGGCAAAGCGGGGCAGCTCCCAGGCACCCCGTCGGCCCAGTGTGTCCATCTTGGATTTCACTGCCCTTCCCCTCCGACCTTCCTTCTCCCATGGCACCTTCCTGTGTGGCTGTCTCCCCAAGCTAGAGGCTGGGAGTCCTCCTGTCCCCCCACCTCATGTCAGTGCATTCCCCCAGTCCTGGGATTTGTGCCACCTGCGTAGGTCTCCTCTTGAGCCACACCTCCCCATCACCATTGCCATGGCCCCTGCCAGGACAGAGCCAAGGTCTTCCCCTCATCTTCCATCCAGAAGGTTCCATAGACCTTTGTGCCTGTCCAGTCTCCTCCACACCTCACTCTCCTCCAGGGGGACCTGTTTTAAAATGCATGGATCCCCCCTTATGCTTCCTGCTGCCCTCAAGGTCCTGGCTGAGCCCCTGAGTTTGGCATTGGAAGCCCTTCATGGTTTGGTCCCAACCACATCCTTTCCCCCTCCATAGGCCTCCCATAGGCCTTTCACTTCCCGAGGGCGCCATGTGCTCTCCATCCCAGGTCTCCGCTGTTCCCCCTCCTGACCTAGCTCCTCTCGCCCGGCAGGCCTGGAGCCGCTTCTCCCAGTCTGTGGTCCCACAGCGCCCCCTGCTGACCTCACCTGGTGCTCATGGGGCGGGATTGGGCCGGTTGGTTACCGTGTCTGCGACTCCCAGCTCGCCTTGCCGCCTCAGTGATCAGGAGTCTCTGGACCGTCCATTCCGTGGTGGGGCTGCGTGTACATCATGTCCCTGGCACCTGGCCCGGGTCAGAATCAGGAGGGGTCCCGCAGACGTTTGTGGGGTGGCTGAGCACACTGAGAAGCTGGGGGTTGGGCCTCCTGTCCCCACTCTTTCCCTTGAGTCTCAGGCACTGCCACATGGAGATGGCGGTAGAGGGGGCAGGGGTGCAGAACACGAAGCCCTGGGGAGACAGCAGGAGGTGGCTGCGAGGAAGGCCTGTCCCCACCACTGCTGGGGACCCTTGGCTTCCCTTGCCTTTGCTCTCAGTGTGGAAAGCCCGCATGTTTGCTGTCGGGAGCGCTCTTACTCCAGGGTTCTAAGCTTTGTGTCTTGCCCTCAGATGCAGCAGAAGGTCAAGGTAACGCTGCTTTGCCTTCCTCACCTTCCTTTTTGCTTCAGCCTTCATGCTTACTCATTTGCCCCTGCTCTTGGCGCTTCCTTGCCACTCTTCTCCCTCCTGCTTCCCTCGCACTCACCAACGTGGCTGTAACTGGGACTATCTTTAGCTTGCCCTGATGCGTGTGAGAGGATGCCACCTGCCAGGCGCTGTGTCCCCAGGCTGGATGTTGCGGGAGCTGGCGGAGAGTTGAGGTGCCGTGGTGAGGGCTCACTTGTCCACTGGTGGTCGTGCCTGGGGAGCACATAGAGAGCCACCCACAGGCAGGAAACGATCCAGCGCCCACTGGGTTGGCAGCTGGTGGTGATCACGAGGCTCAGGGTGTGTCTCTTGGCCTCCACCTGTCAGCTGGGAAGGTGCACCTGGGGCAGCTTCCACTGCACTCATCACCTGCCCCGCTCTGCGTGGGGCCGGCCACACCTGCCAAAGAGCAGTGCCCGCATTTGTCACAGACCCATTTGGCTCCCACCTCAAGTCCAGCAGTCGCCGGGGCAGGCAGGTGGCGGGCATACTTGCTTAGGCAAGGAGCCTGTAGCCCAGGACGATGGCTTGGGTTGCACTGGTGCCTGGTCGGTCAGTCAGTCGGTTGGTTGGAACCATGCCCCGGTTTTCCCACAGACCCAGGGCTGAAGGGTTCCAGTCCCTGTGCTATGCAGGGATGAGACACAGACTCGACTCTGCAAGCAGCAGCAGGAGTGGGGTCCACTCTAAGAACTTGAACACTGGCGCTTGCTGGCTGAAGGGGATGCTTGGTACCGTCCCCAAATCCCTCTTGTAAATAGGTGTGGAGAAAGCCTAGATAACCAACTAGACTGAAGCAGCTGTTGGTGGGCCAGCCCCTCCAAGCTCGGGTGGACACAGCAGTTATTCCTGCTGCTGGGAGAAGCCAGTTGGCCTCTCTGCACAGGTATTGCTGGGAGGCTGCATGTGGGCAGGAGGCTTTGCTGCATCTCCACGGTGCCCTGCATCCATCAATCACTCATAGCGATTGGCTCCCTGGCCCCTGGGCCGCACATGGACCTGTGGATGGTGCTGAGCCCTGCCATCGGGCACCCCCTCCACTGGGCGGAGCTGCCGTCTTGGCGTGGTGGCGGCTGCCCTGTGGGGATGGAGTGCCAGAAGCCTTTGCTGCATGTTACTGTTATTTCTGAGGACGACGATGAGAACTCCTGGGCAGTGAATTCCTGGACAAACAGTTTTCATCCGGATAAGGATGTTCAGGTGGCCCAGGTTGCAGGCTTTTGAGCTCCCTGGGGCAGCTGTGCTGCTTTTTTAGCTGCAGAGGACTTGGTCAGGCATTCTCAGTCACCGTTGGGGACCCGCAGGTCCTGTGCGCGTCACTAACTCTGCCCTTTCCCCTTTTGCAGAGGGTCTCAACGCAGACTACGTGAAGGGAGAGAACCTGGAAGCCGTGGTGTGTGAGGAGCCCCAAGGTGAGGACTTTGTACTCAGTGTCCCTTGCTGACACTTTCCTAGTTGGCCCCAGCGCTGAGCAGAACTGTGCTAGAGAAGCAGGGAAGCACAGAGACCTCTGCTTCTAGAATGTCCGGCCAGAGCAAAAGCCCACCCTGATCAGCCTGCCTCCCAGTTTTCATGAGCCCAAAGATGCTGGGGTGACAACCAGGGGGCCATCTGCTGCCATGCCGTTGACTTCTGGGCATTGCTGCTGCTCAGCCCCTGCCCTTGATTCGTCTGAGCCAGAGCCCCAGGCACCTCTGCTCCCCATCAGCAAAAACAATTACATGCTGAACAGAGCCATGGGGAAGCTTTTAACCTAGACCTAGAACTTTTCCCTTTGCAAATTGTCACAGGCAAGAGGGAACTTGGTTAAAACCCAGACCCTATTGTCAACACCCGTGCCCCTCCCTCCCCCTTCTGTGGTCATCAAGCACTTTCTGGATTCAGGAGCTGTTGGCAATTTGAGGTCGCATGAGATCAGGCCACAGGCCTAGAGTGCGCAACTGCTCGAGGTAGATATGACCTGTGCCCACGGGATGCCAATGAGGAGGTCCAGAAAGGCTTGCTGAGGTCGGGGAGCAGGCCGGCTTCCCAGCAGCCGAGGCCTGGAGGCGCAGGCGGGGAGACTAGGACAGCTCAGGCAAGTGTTGCCACTGGAACTACAGTGCAGTAGCTGCAGGGACTAGGCCTGGGAGACCAGGAGGAGCTCAGCCTGTGTGGTGTGTACTGGGGAGCCGGGTGCCCTACAGCACTGCTGAAGATGGGTGGCAGTGCTGCACCAAATTAACTAAAATAGGCCTGGGTTCAGATGTGGAAAAATGGATTCCACTGTCGCATCCACTGTCGTGAGCTTTGCCGCAGTTAGCCACCATGAGGCCAACATCTGTGTGGACAGGTACTACGTTGAGCACTTTATTTAAAATAGTTCTTCCAGCAGTGCTGGCAGGAGTATGCTCATTTTTTAGGTAAGGAGATGGAGGCTGAGCTGTTTCCAGGGCCTGTCCAGCTTTCTCTTTATCTCCCCTTGACCCGCCCAAAACTACTCCCAGGCTCAGGATAGTCCTGACTGGGGACAGGGAGTGGGTCCCAGAGGGAAAGTTGCACAGGCAGGGCTAAGCAGTCCCCCACAGGATACAAAGGGGAACCTAGTTCTGTTCCCAGCACCTGCTTGCTGCTGTATTTGCTGCTTCTGTGCAAGACAGAGCAGAATTCCTTCTCACGGGCCTCTTCTTCCCCTAGTGAAATACTCCGCGTTGCACACGCAGTCTGCAGAGCCGCCGCCACCCGAAGCAGCCCGGATCTGAGGGCCCTGTCCTGCTGTAGGCGTGCACAGTGGTGCCACCGCTTGTCACCCGGCTCCCCACTTCTCCCCACCCTTCATTTGGACCCACAGCTGCTGTGCTGCTCTGTGTCATCGGCTCCTTGTTGCTCTAAGTTTTCCGGAGGAGCTCTGGGTGTTTGGGAGTTTGGTTTCTCTGCCCTGCCACAGGTGCTCTGAGACTTGGTGCCGAAATTCAAGAGCCAGCTCTGATAGAAAGCCAGCACCAGCCTCGGGAACTGCTGAGCCACCAACTCCCAAAGCCAGCCTGCCTCCAGCTTTACTGAGCACAGGATGTGGGGGCCAAGAGGATGCTGGGGCTGGATGACATGTATGCTTAGGGGACAAGAGTTTGAACCCATGGGACTGTGACCCCTGCACACTGGAGTGGCTCATTGTGGCAGGTTTCTGCCAATAGCCCCTGACGGTGACCTCAAGGAGCTGCAGGTGGGGAGTTCAGCCTGCACCCACTTCACTTGGAGCCCCTGCAAGGAGCGAACCAGTCAGCACCAAGTAACACCACACACACGCAGTACCCAGGGTGATGGTTTCACTTCGGTCTTCCCCATCCCGGGTTTTATGTTGCTGGGCTTCCAGAGAGCCGGTCCAAGTGGAGACTTTCAGTTATTTAAGTGCAGACATGTATCTCATGATAGTCCTGCCCTGAGAGTTTAGAAATCCTCTGGCTAAGTATGAAGCAATTCATAGGCCTGTTTCCCATCTGATTCCACAGGGGACTGGATGTGGCCTTAGGGTTGACATGATAAAAGGTCTTTAGGAATCAGTTCCGCGTTGGAGATGGGTTTTATCCCGTGTTGGGGAGACGTGCTCGCCCTCCACCCTGTATCTGTTCCTATTTGGTAGCAAGAGCTACCGATGTCAAGAGCGAGCATGAAAGCCAGAATCATGCTTGTTGTTTGCTTAACAATGTAATTGGGGGCGCCAGGGGAGGAGAGGGGAAAGGCATGCTGGCTCGGTTTAGTGAAACACACGTGACTTTGTAGCTCTGTGGTCAGCCTGCTTGTCTGTTCTGAGGGAGAGTGTGTGGGAACCCATGCTCACCGTGGCAAACACAGGAACCCCATGACTAGCCCCTCACCTGGCATGGAGCTGCCTGGTTTGGGCTGGAGCAGAGCTGGTTTCCTGGAATGTTCCTTTGGCCCACATGTGGTTCTGTCCCGGTGAGCTCTGTTGTCAGAGGCTCACGGGACAGAACCACATGCTAGGGTCTAGGGCCCCTGTCTACTGATAATCAGTTTGCCATGTCAGAAAGCACTTCTGAAAGCAGGTATGAGTCACCGGACAGGCAGGATCTTACAAAACTCACGGGCCTCTTTGGTGTGCAGGATGGCCCCACGTGTTCCACAGGCTGTCCACTAAGCGGGATTGTCTGCTGAGCGGGATGAGCCAACTCCAGTTTCTTAAGGAAACCACTGGAATCTGTAGCCCCCACATGCATCTGTCTAATGCATGCCTCGTGTCTGTTTTGCAAACATGCCTGTAGTGGAGGGTAGTCAGTTGTAGCACTGTGTCTCAAGGCTGCCTCGTGAGGCCATTCCCAGCGCATGCCTGTGGGCTCCTTACCACCCCTTTTCCTGCTCAGCCCTTTAATCCCTGACAGACCTGGGCTGTGTGGCTGAAGGGGGACCTGCAGCACTGCAGAAATGTCTCTGCGTGGTGCCATGAAGGAAAGAAACCTTGGCCTGGTCTCAAGAAGCTTCCAATGCTTCAGGAAGTTAGTGAGGGTGGAGCGGCTTGCAGGATTGGCCTGTTTCCAGGGCCTCCCACACTTATTGGCCAGATTGTGAATTTTGTCAGGCTTGTCCCTCCCTGACACCGAGTACATCAAGAGCTGATGGCCCCACCCTCTGGCTGGTGCTGGGCTGGAGGTGGCTATGGGGGATTTTGGCATGATGCCATGGCCTGTCGCCACCTGGACAGCGCTGACCTCAGGGGGTTGCTCCACCTTACCTTTATGGGTGAGGCCTGCTCGCCCACCTGGACAGGCGTGACCTCAGGGGTTGTCCACCTTACCTTTATGGTGGCCTGTCGGATGGCAAAGTCCTTGAAACCCTAGAGCTGTGATGTAGAATATGTACTGTCTGTGAAACCATGTTCGCAGGAGCACTGACTGCAGTTGAGAGAGACCCATTTTGCTCTCCCTTACCCACCCGGGTGCTTTCTGCACAAAGCCTGGAGCCTGGCACTCAGGCCCACCGGTGGCGGCTCCTAGTGACTGGACATGCCTGGAAGACCCCTCAGCCTTCTGTTTGCAGAACGTTCATTTCAGGAGCTTCTCCGTCCCACGGACATCTTACACTTGCTCGACACTGCCACGTGCAGAAGCCTCGCGGGCTCTAGTCACCATGTGTCTATCTGAAGCTTGAACTGGCCAGCATGGGCCTGTCCCAGGTGAGAGGGGAGACACAGTGGACTGGAAGGACTGGTTGAAAGTGGCTCATTTCTATCAGCTTAATTTGGCAGAGAAAATTTGTAACAACTCTTGAGCGCATGCTGGGTGAAGTCACAGCTCAAGGAAAGATAAAGATGGGCAGAAGGAGGTGTGGGTGGCTTCTGGGGTGGAACCCAGAGGGGAGGCTCTGGGACAGTGGCTGGGGTTCAGTGCCAGGGCCCTGAGGAAGAAATGGAGACTGATCTCCAAATTCTAGAATTCCCTGTACATCTGTTCATGTGCTTGTGTCCAGGTGCGAGTTGTAAACTGTCTCGTGTTTGCATTAAATAAAATGGCACCAAGCAGATCCTTGTCTTCTGATGGTGTTAAGGCACGCCCTTGGTCAAGTGCTGCTACTTTTCCCTAAAGTAATTTATGATGCAGAGCTGACCCCCCCCCCCCCGCCCCCCAGCCGAAGGTTTTTCTCTAGAAGCTTGCATTTACCCTTCAGTGACTAGCTCAGTGTCAGGACTTCCAAGAGTGGCTCCTCACTGTACAAGCAGCTAAGGCGATGTGGAGCGACCAATGTCCTGGGGTTAGAGAGGGCAGAGGCAGGAGCAGAGTGCTGCGGGGCCGCTCCCAGGCTACATGGGTTGCCGAGTCCAGGGCTGCCCACTTGGGGTCTGGAAGCAGCAGAGTCCCAGGCTCGCAAATCCCAAATCGACTGCTCTGCTGCCTTCAGAGCAGGCTAGTAACCAGTGGAGGTTCCAGTTACGTGCAGCTGTTTCAACCAGAAAGCTGAGAGAGACGGGGGCCCTGCACTTTGTCACTTGTTGCAACCTCATGGAGAGTGGCCTGTTTGGGATAAAGTCTGTCCTTCTCATCAGCTGGCATCTTGGCTTCACATTGAGAAGACATTTCAGGGCATTTCACCATGAAAACAAGATGCAGTGGACCCTGGGTTTTAACATGGAGGCTGGTTGTTTCATTTTGTTTTGCCAACCTTTGCTTCCAGTGAAACAGCACCAGGTCCTCTCAAACCTGAGACCACCATGTAACGCTCCTGTGCAGAGTTCTGCGTGGCTAGCGGGGGCCTGGCGCAGCAGCCCTCCCAGCCTTGCTTGCTGCTCTGCTCTCACTGCTGGGGAAGGCCGACTGGCAAGCAGCCCCCCAGGCAGCCTCTGTGCCTAATAAATACCGGGCTCTCTGGCTCACTCAGTAGCGACGTGTGGAGAAGGACAGGGACCCTGTACCCTTAACAAGAAGACCGACACGCACAGGACACCGAGGGTGCTGCGAATTCATCCAGGCCTTTTTGGCCCTGAAAAGGTGAACACTCCTTTGGGGTGGGGGCAGTTTGAGGCCTTAGAGAGAACGCACTGCACTTGCATGCGAAGGACTCATCACCCTGACTCTCAGGTGTCTCCAGACCTTTCCTCAAGTTCATCCACATTTTCTCAAGGTTAGAGCTGAGGGCATTTCTGACTTCACAATCAGTATTTCTCGTTTCAGCCAAAATACTCAAGACCCATGATACATTTATCATTTAGTGAATGAATTAAATCACATAAAGGTACTTCACATATATTAACTGTGCTTGACACACAGTAAACATTCAATCCATGTGCTTTTATTACTGATTATCCTCAAAGGAAAAATCTGAGATACTCAAAAAAGACCAGGGAGCAAACATAAGATCATTTTAATTACAGATTGAAATACAGTGCAACAGATGAGACAAATACAATACTGTACCAGTTTTTAAAAACCTGAACCATAAAGATTTCGCATTCTAGCACACTTAAAACAAAAATTGCTTAGATAACAAAACTATACTTCAAGTTGTTTTAGAAACAGTTCTGCACTAGGAACATACAAAGGGAAATGACCCGTTGTGCTTCTTTAAAATTGAATGGGAGTCTGTAGGGTCCTGCTGACGGCACCCCCCAGCCTCCGCCAGGTGAGGTGCACAGGGCCCACTCCAGGCACCAGCCCCCCACAACTTGGCTTCTCTGGTTTGTCGAAGGCATCCTCCAGTCCACACTATGTTTAACAGTCCTAGTCAGCCAGGGGATTACATATGTCTGGGAAGAAAATGGGAAATGTCCCTGTTAAAAAAAAATCAGTATATCTATAATCCAGTTTATCCATTCATAAATAAGCTTTCAGATATGTTAGGAACATAAAAGCTAATGTTGAATATGATTTAGCAACAAATCCCACATGTGATAAAAATGGAGAATTGATTTTAGGTTATCAAATTACCTTGAATAAATCTCTCTGCTATCTTATAGAAGGATAATTTTCAGTAAGAATCAGGAAGTTCCCAGTTTTTTAAAAAAAAATCCATTCTCTATTAAAAAACCCTTAACATATTTTCAAAAATAAGGTCAATTTGTAGGACTTTGTCTGGAATCCAGTAATTTGAAAACAGCCAGCTAACATTGCTATGCAGTCACGCTGGGGTTTGACCTTAGGAGCCGCTGCAGCCGCCTCTGCCTCTAAAGGCTGAATTCCTGCAGCCCGTGGTGGGGTGGGGGGAAGTTGCAGCAACGGGCACAGCAGAGGGGCATGGCCTGCTGGGGCAGGACCCAGGTGTGCAATAATCATCTGTGGCATGTCACACAGAGGAGCTCAGAGCTATGGCGCGCAAGTGGATTGAATCAATTGGTGGTAAATTAATTCCTGCGAGGGCTGATGGAGTCACAGAGCTCACAGTCAGTCAGTAAAGGTTCAGGAGCGGGAAGAGGGCTGACCAGCTGCCGTCGGCTCTGGGAAGGGAAAACCAAGGGAAGTGTGTGCTATGCTTTTCCAAACCAAAGCCACAGCACAGTGGCTGCTTTCAAATATTAACAGGCAGCCACGTGAGTAAGCTGAGTTGAAGGAATTGTGATAAAATGAGAAATGATTTCATACAGGCAAATAACATAAGAGCAGACTTGCTTTGATCCCGGCAGCTGGCAGCGATACAGTGGTGGTGGGAAGCATGGCCAGACAGCCCAGGAGCGAGTGACAGGCAGTGCTCCTTGAAGGAGCGAGAGGCCAGCACCTGTGCACAGCTGCCAGAGGCTTCAGTTTACCCTCAGCGGGGCTGGAAGACTGAGCATGGCCGCTTGGTGCTGTCCCCATGAATGGGCTGAGCCGCCCCAAGAGGTGAGTACCAGAGTGAGGTGAGGACAGAACACGTTGTCCTTGAAATGACCATGTTCAAATCCCATTTCAAATGCACCACAGAAAAATGAGCATGAGGTTTGTTGGAAAATAATTTCTCCCACAGTACAGTTGAGCTGATCTCTCCTCAGGTGACTATTCTAAACGTAAAAAAGGACATAGGAAAATAAAGGCCTGTTTCTCTTCTCTAAAAATACCTTATATGTACACAACAGTAATTGTTACAGGAGGACCCCGTGCATGAAGAGAACTGTGGAACAGAGGGCAGTGGTCTGTCTTCTCCCCAAGTACTTCATTCAAAACAGTTTTCAAGTTGTGGCCAAGAGCTGAGGGAAGCCATGGGGCTGGCAATGCGTCTTGAAGTGAATGGTGTTTGTTGTTGCTGAGGGATTTAACTTGGAAAGAAATGGCGCAGCTTTCTTGAACCTCAGTACTGCGATCCATTTACTTCGTTTCTCCCAAGCTGCCTGGACGCTAGAAGTTGCTTCACAGGGCGGATGTGACAGACGGCTCCCCTGTGAAACCGCTGACAGGAGGGTAACGGGCTGTTCACAAAACAAAAAGCACTCTCGCCAACAGTGGGAGCTGTCACCTAGCCACACAAATGGTCCCTGGACCTAATCCTAAAAGACAAGATCACAAGCTACAGCCATAACAGTGATGGCCAGGCCCCTTTCCTGAGCCGCCGGCAGACAATGGGGCAGCAGGCTGGCCTCGCCCATCAGACTGAGGTGTGGACGGAGGTGGCAGAGTGGGAGGGCGAGGAGCCCCGCTCAGATGAGGATGAGACGGCACGCGTGGCCACCTCCCGCTGTAGGCCCTCCACACGCTTCTGCAGCTCCGCCCTGACGGCCAGCAGCTCCTTGAGATTCTGGTGAATGGGCATCTGGAGGGAGCAGAGACAAAGCTGCATTATCAGGCCATCCTCCTACCACAGCGTTTCCACATGGAGATGCTGTTGGCTTCAGGAGTTTTTCACCACCCAGACTCCTGGAGTGGCCAAAGTCTCCTGAGGCGTTGACTCATCTCGCATCAGGTGGACAATGGGACCCCATTCCATGAGCTTTGGCTGCCACCGAGGCTGCCCTGCAGCTCCAGAGGCTGAGCTGCTGAGCCGGGATGAAAAGGCACCATGGGGAGGCTCCCACAGTTTCTCAGAAGACAAGCAGGCGCGGGGACACTGCGCACCACGGATCAACCAAGGGCACCGTGTGCAGACTCGGCGCGAGCAGTGTCCTAAAGACTGTGCGTCAGAAATGTTTACACGCAGACCCCTTTCCAGCATCTCCATTATCTCTGTATTTTTGCATTTTTATAAATAGCTCTGCTGACTGAAAATCCTTCTGTTAAATCAGCACTTTCTACAACTTGAAGCTGTGTTTTCATCAACCGGAGCAGGATCTGCCAGAAGCTCCCTGGAGCGGGCAGTGCCGGTAGGGGGGGGGTGGGGAGCCTCCCCAAGGGACCAGGCCCTTGCTCCTTGCTCAGCATCACCGCAATGCCTCACCCTAAGTAGCTTTTCTCTTTTAAACCCATCAACTGCGGGACAGGGGTGAATATAAACAAGAAAGGTTTTCCTGGGGCATATGGGACATCCAGTCCTGCTATTTTATAGTCATAGCACCCAACCCACTCGCCTAACAAGCTGTCCCCAGCAGCTACTAGGGTGCGAGACATCCAAGACCCAGCTTTTCTCGCCTGGAGCTCTTTGGCTGGGGGCAAGGCTGACCAGAGCCTCAGACTGGGGCTGAGGGAGAAACAGGGTGGTATCTGGGGAGCTCTCCAGCCTTCCCTGGTCTCTGATCCCGTGTGTAAACAGCAGCCACAGGGCTGGCTCCTAAGCCTCAGCCAGGCCCTGTGACTGGCCACTTAACACCTTCCAGGGGCTTCTTCCCCCTGCCCTGAGAGGGGCCTCAAGGCCCTCTGCAGTCTGGTTCCAGCCTGGCCCTCTGGCTCACCTTTCACCAGGTCCTGCCCCCACTCCCTCAAAGACTGAGCTGTACCACCGTGTGTGCCAACGATGATCAGCCCTCCTGGAGAGTAGGGAGACGGAAGGAGGATGAAAGCAAGACGGCAAGACGGCAGCCAGGTCCCTCTAATAACAGGGTGCTCAGTAACCAGCACCCAGTGGGCTGAGAACAAATGGCCCCCTTGGGCAGGCCACAGGAAGAAGAGAGGGGACAGGAGTGGAGTGTGATGGCAAAGGCAGATCCCAGAGGCCTCTGGGAGGTGGCACCAGCTCCTCTCTTACCCTTAGGACCCATCTGGTATATTTTCCTGTCTGTAGGATCATTTAATTCTGATCAGACAAGGGAAGACCTTGCAATCAAGCTCCCATTACCCATCTATAGGCACGTGGCCTCGGCAATAAGCAAGACACGCAGGGAAATAGACCATTGACACACACCCAGGGCAGAGGCCCAGCACTGCTCAAACGCACTGCTATCATTTATTCACCAGCTGTTTGCATCTTTTCTCACATATTTCTTTTTCTTTCTTTTCTTTTTTTTTTTTTTTGAGGCGGAGTACAGTCTCAATCTCTCTCCCAGGCTGGAGTGCAGTGGCACGATCTCAGCTCACTGCAACCTCCACCTCCCAAATTCAAGCGATTCTCCTGCCTCAGCCTCTTGAGCAGCTGGGATTACAGGTGCCCGCCGCCACTGTGTCTAATTTTTATATTTTTAATAGAGATGAGGTTTCACTATGTTGGCCAGGCTAGTCTCGAACTCCTGACCTCAAGAGATCTGCCCACCTCGGCCTCCCAAAGTGCTGGGATTACAGGCATAAGCCACCACGCCGGCCTACTCACATATTTTCATTTGCAACAAATCAAGGGCATGCCTGAAGGAATAGAAAACTCGGAGGCTTAAACAGAGGATTGTGTTAGAGAAAATTTCCATCTAAGGGCCAGTCATGTTTGTCCCATGCATGCTAGCATCACAAGACATAAGGCAAGACAGTCCCAAAGGAAACAGGATGCCCATGGGCCTTCCATACCCAGCCATCCTCTGATGGATGCCCAGAGAACCCCTTTCTCGGCAGCCAATCGAGCCACTGCCTTCTCAGAGAAAAGAGGCCCAACAGTCTTGCATCTCCCCTGTTGTTTACTCCCGTACTCCCTCCCCTCCCCTCTCTTCCTCCTCCTCTCTGCTCCACCGGGCTCCTCAGGCCCTGTCACTGGACACCCACACCAGCCACTGATCTCTGCCTGTCTTCACTGCACTCCCCAACCCCCATTCCCATCCACCTCGATGCCGCCAGAGTGAGCTTTCTAGAATATACACTTGGCTTTGTCATGCAAACCCTGGGATGGTTCCCACAAACCCTGGAATGAAGTCCAAACTCCAACCTACCTCTCCAGCGTCCATCATCACCAAGGCCCAGCCCATTCCCCAACACACTGTTGTCCACACCTAGGAGGTGTCCGACACATGCCTATTGCATATAGGTTAACAAGCTGTGGCCCATGTACTCTTTCTTGGTTCTCTCTTCTGTGTAGCACAGTGGAGGGAGAATGCAAAAGGCAGGACCATCTACCTATTACCCTCCGAGCACAGTGCATTTGATCAATAATCCCCTGTGAGGTCCCAGCGAGGCTCAGGACCCTGCAGCAGATCAGGCGGTGAGTCACTGCAGAGATGGCATCTGACCCCGTCGGGGGCATCCTTCCACAATTACACGCACTGGGCAGCAAGATCTCAACCAAGTCACTGCTTGTCTGACCCTTCCCTCATTCTCTGCATCATGGAATTGCTGGGAGTGTTAACTGGGGTCATGTGTGTACACAGCCCACTGGCACACAAGAGGACTGCAGCTTACAGGCGCTATTGCTGTGGTTTCCATCATCATCATTGCAGGTGACTTCGCTTACGTGTGAGAATCTGGCCACATCTGGGAACAGATCTGTCATGCAGTTTGTAGGTTTTAGGAAAGATCTGTTCCCTGCCTCACGTGGGGGGGCAAGAATCTGAGCCTGGGTGTGCCCCTGTGGGACACCGCTCTAACCCTCTCTGCTGCTCAGCATTTCTTCACCTCTGCAACCTGCTGCACAAGGGGGAGCATGACGGGGGCACGGGGGTCTCCTGCAGTAATCGAGAGGCTCCATTTAGCCAAAGGCACTTCTGATCAGGCATAGTTCTGTTGGATTTTCTGCTAATGTTAATGACATTCTACCAACCACCTGGTCCTTTGAGTCATCAAGAATATTACCTGGTAACCCTATGTGATTTAAATAACATAGTGACTTCTGACACTCTGTAGCCCGTCTTCCCTGTTGATAAAACAGATGAAATAGAAGCCACCCAGGATGGAATAACTCAACAAAATGCCTAAGCAGAAATACACACCAGTGAAGAGGAAGGTGCTGGAAGGGGGATGTAGGCTTTGGTTCCCAAGTTGACCACTGACTGGCAAGAAGTGCTTGATGGGCCCCTATGTTTAGCATCTTAAATAATGCACCTGAGGTCAGAAAGGAGAGCAGTGCTGGACCTGGACTCCAGTGACAGGGCAGCAGGTCACCCTGCACATAGATGTCTTGGGCTGAAAGCCAGGACAGAAGATGCTAATGGGACCAGCAACCTCTCATGCTCACTGATAGTTTCTGGGCACATGGGCCATTTCAAAGACAGCTTGCCTTCAAACTCAATTCTCATTTGGGGAAGGATTCAATCTAATGACAAGCAGTTATTAGATTAATAACTTAAAAGATCAATTAATAATAAGCAGGGACTAGTCTTGCAGAGCAGGAAGTCTAAAGGGAGAGATAAATATAATTTTTTTTTTTTTTTTTTTGAGACGGAGTCTCACAATGTCGCCTAGGCTGGAGTGCAGTGGCGCGATCTCATCTCGGCTCACTGCAACCTCCGCCTCCCGGGTTCAAGCAACTCTCCTGCCTCAGCTTCCTGAGTAGCTGGGATTATAGGCGTGCGTTACCACATCCGGCTAATTTTTGTATTTTTAGTAGAGACAGGATTTCACCATGCTGGTCAGGCTGGTCTCAAACTTCTGACCTTGTGATCTGCCCACCTCGGCCTCCCAAAGTGCTAGGATTACAGGCGTGAGTCACTGTGCCCGGCCAGAAATGTAATTTTTTTTTTTCTTTTTCAAAGAGGAAGAAGGAAGCTAAGATGATGCCAAAAGCTCAGATGGTAGCCAAGTGGCGGAGGACGTGGGGAGCTGGAGCCATTGGGCAGCCACAGAAGGTGATGTCTGGGCTGT
>NW_016830445.1:294983-309076 GCF_001698545.2 Rhinopithecus bieti
TTTTTTTTTTTTTTTTTGAGACGGAGTCTCACAATGTCGCCTAGGCTGGAGTGCAGTGGCGCGATCTCATCTCGGCTCACTGCAACCTCCGCCTCCCGGGTTCAAGCAACTCTCCTGCCTCAGCTTCCTGAGTAGCTGGGATTATAGGCGTGCGTTACCACATCCGGCTAATTTTGTATTTTAGTAGAGACAGGATTTCACCATGCTGGTCAGGCTGGTCTCAAACTTCTGACCTTGTGATCTGCCCACCTCGGCCTCCCAAAGTGCTAGGATTACAGGCGTGAGTCACTGTGCCCGGCCAGAAATGTAATTTTTTTTTTTCTTTTCAAAGAGGAAGAAGGAAGCTAAGATGATGCCAAAAGCTCAGATGGTAGCCAAGTGGCGGAGGACGTGGGGAGCTGGAGCCATTGGGCAGCCACAGAAGGTGATGTCTGGGCTGTCAGGCAGGAGCAAAAGGCCTCTCCGCAGGAAGGTGGAACGTGGACTCAAGGCAGACTGCGACAGGGAGAGTAGGTAGAAGGCTGTTCCGATATCCCAGAGGATTGGGTGTGGAGGGGAGACCTGAGGGAGAGGCCAGTGGGGGACAGGACAGGTTTAGGGTGGGCAGGTGTGAGTCCTCTGTAGGCTGAGGGGTAAGAGCCACCAGAGGTAGCAGGAATAAACGCAGGTTCAAGGGGCTGGAGAGAGCAGATGTGCAGGAGGAACTGGCCTGCAGCAGAGGGGCACACCTCTTCATTCACTCATGCGTTCAGTCAGTCACATGTGTCGAGTCTCTGTTAGTTGCCAAACACCATGTTAGATCCCGAGGGCCCTGTGGTTTCAAAGCCTGTGGTCTGTAGGTGCAGCAGCAGGCAGGCAAATACGCCAGTGCAGTATTGAATACCTTGGGGAATTCTGCAGACCGATTATTACCAGCACCTCCGCTCTCTTTCGCAAAGTAGGCTAGTTTGGGCAATAAACATAGGGCCACCAGAGCACTAGGTGAACAGAGAAGAGGGCGCTCAACAGGAAAGGCTCCAGGGCAGCATGAGTCCCAGCAGCTCCCTGGCTAGTGGGAGGGGACACAGATGCAAGTCTCTCCTATCCAAGGAAGACTCTGGGAAGAGATGAAAGAGGTAATAAAACACTAGTTGTTTTAATACATGTGAAGACACAAAGGGTGGCTCATTCACATGGGGCATCTGCTTCAAGCAGGGGCAGGGCATGGACAGGGGAGATGTGGCTAAGGGCAACCCTGGGATGCAGGAGCTCCCTCGCAGCCAGGACTCCTTCCCACCTCCCCAGGCCCAGTGTACAAGTACTGGGCTGAGTGAGCACCGATCACAGTGTTCTGGAAAACACTCCTGAGGTCGTAAGGGTGGCAGGGCCAACTCAGAGGGTCCAGAGGAGAAAAGCATTTGCAGCAGAAGCTATGTGGAACAAAACAGAAAGCCATCTGGGAAAGAAGAGGCAAGTGATGACCAGCCTGGTCTGTGGCAGAGGGCAAAGGATCCAGTAAGGAGTGGCCAAGCAGCAGCCTGGGGCAGCGGGGCACACCCAGCAGATGGATCATGGAGCTAAGGCTACCAGTGAGGGAGCTTTCCAGCTGGCAGGCTGGGGTACTATAGTGACGTATCCCTGAGGTTCCAGGGCCAGGCAGCTGAAAAGGAACATGAGCAGTTCAGACTGCCCCATGGCTAGTGGAGCAGGGAGATGATATGGAGATCAGGAATACCCTAGGTGAGAGGGATGGGGGAGCAGGAGGATGGAGAAGACAGACAGATTTCTGTATCGTTGGCTGACAGAGCAATGCTGTTAAACAATGCCCTGGGTACACGCTCCTGATGGACTGCAGTTAAACTCTGAGAGTATTCAACTCAAAAGAAAAAATTCAGGCCTGGCCCAGTGGTGCACGCCCATAATCTCAGCACTTTGGGAGGCCGAGGCGGGCGGACCACCTGAGGTCAAGAGTTTGAGACTAGCCTGGCCAACATGGCAAAACCCTGTCTCTACTAAAAATACAAAAATTTGCCAGGCATGGTGCTGTGCATCTGTAATCCCAGCTACTTGGGAGGCCGGGGCAGGAGAATCACTTGAGCCTGGGAGGCAGGGGTTGCAGTGAGCCAAGCTCATGCCACTACACTCCAGCCTGGGTGACAGAGCAAGACTCCGTCTCAAAAAATAAATAAATAAGAAAAAGAAAAGTCTCAGTAGACAGTTACCTGTCCATGGAGGTACGGGCTGCCTCTACCCTTCTTCATCACCCAGAACCAATCACGCCCTGGCCACCCAGGTGAGATTGGGGGTGCAGGGCAGGACGGAATCCAAAACACGACACAGTGGAGGATGTGGGGAGCCCTTCAGGAACCCACAGCCAGAGCTCAGCCACTGAACACAAAGACAGGACACAGGCTTGGCGGACTGGCCTGGCCCCTGTAGTGCACCATTCTCTAATTTTGTTCAATCTCAGAAAATATTACAGTGAAAAGTGTGGCGGGGAGGGGCAAACTCTCCCCTTCTTCAAAGGAGCACCTGTTCTGCGACTCAGCACCTGCCCTCCTACTGCTGGACTAACAGGGTCTATGTACTGTAACCTGATGCATTTTCCACATGTCTTTCTACCACGTCTATGTGGAAACAGGGAGAAGGGCTGCCACCTCACCCTCCATACCTGCAGGTAAAGTAGTTTATAAGACAAAGGGCCAAGCACTGGAACACATGGCATTTTATGTACCTCATCAGTACGAGACAGAAGTGCTAAGGGTTTTAACTTTAACCCAGCAAACAGCATCAGAGTTGGTGTACGGGCAGAACCTCCTGGAACATGAATGCAAAGGATTGAACCCTGACAGGCAAGGGCAGAAGACAGTTAGTATGGTATGTTAATATCTACCATTAACACATTTTCATACCACCATCTTTACTTGGAAAAAAAGGCATACTCTCTCATTCATGAAAAGAAAAACAAAAAGATACCTGAGGTCTCATCCGTGGATTCCATCGTACATAATAGTTTACCCACAATTCCAAATGACTCAGACTAGCAACAGGATATAACACGTGGTTTTCATAATTCACAAAGAAGGGATTAGAAAACTCATCTAGCTGGCTATTGATATACGACCATAAAGATATCGTCTTTGTATATACATCCTGAAAAACAAAAAAGAACATCGGAAATAAACTTTTCTTCGTATCATCAAGAATTAGTATTACACCAAGAAAAGGACTTGAATAATGAAGTGAATTCAAACGCTGAAAAATTCATGAACATTTACTAGGTCCCAGCCCCACCTTCTTCCCACTCATGGCCTGATGGTGGGATGAATGAAAACACACTGCTTGCTGTCCTGGAAAAACATATTGCTGAAGTTAGGTAGCATCCGACAACTGTGGCTATGGAAAGGCAGAGTGAGAACTTTCTAACAACCACAGGATGACAGGGTCCACCAACAACAAATGCAATTTTCAATTCTGGTGGAAGGTTTGCTTTTGTGGGCTGGGCACAGTAGCTCAAGCCTATAAGGCCAGCACTTTGGGAGGCCACATTGCGAGGACTGCTTGAGGCAGGAGTTTGAGACTAGCCTGGGCAACACAGTGAGACTTTGTCTCCACAAAAAATAAATAAATAAATTTAAAGATTAGCCAAGTATAGTCCCAGCTCCTCAAGAGGCTGAGGTGGCAGAATTGCTTGAGGCCAGGAGTTTGAGGCTGTAGTGAGCTATGACTGTGCTGCTGTACTCCAGCCTAAGCAATAGAGCAAGACCTTGCCTCTAAAAGAAAATAGAGCTTTTGTGACTCCTTTTTTTTTTGAGATGGAGTCTCATTCTGTCACCCAGGCTGGAGTGCAGTGGCACAATCTCGGCTCACTGCAATGTTGGCCTCCCAGCTTCAAGCAATTTTCCTGCCTCAGCCTCCTGAGTAGCTGGGGACTACAGGCACACGCCACCACGCCCAGCTAATTTTTGTATTTTTTGGTGGAGATGGGGTTTCACCGTGTAGCCCAGGCTGGTTTCGAACTCCTGACCTCAAGTGATCCTCCTGCCTCGGCCTCCCAGAGTGCTGGGATTATAGGCGTAAGCCACCACGCCCAGCTGTGACTCTTAATATTGAGAAATGAGAATAGACTTTACAGTTAAGATTCCTTGTGCTGGCAAATCATAGCTATCCGGAGGAAAATGTGCTGTGGTGGCAGGCTGGAGAAGCTTTATAAAGACAAGTAAATATATCACTAAGTTATCTCTTCTTCCCCTAATTTTGTAGTACACTATTCAGAAACACTGTACCTACTTGCATTGCTCATCTGAACAAAAACACCCAAATGTGCAGGCATGGTGAGGCAGGTAAACATTAAACAGTGGATCAAGCACAACGACAAAGTCACATGAGAAAACGGCAAGGCCAACAGCATTTTCTCCCATTCTGCTGCTGACTTCCCACGAGCTATCTAAATACAGGAACACTCAATTAGGACCATTTCAATTTTTATACATTTATTTATAAGAGAAACACCAACAATAATTCAAAGGATCTGGAAGAGCTAAAATAATCCTGGAAAAGAACAAAGTAGGAGAAGGACTCATACTTCCCATTTTCAAAACTTATCACAAAGCTACAGTAATCAATGCCAGTGGTGCTGGCGTAAGGACAGACATGCAGATCAATGGAACAGAACAGAAAGCACAGAAATGAACTCTCTGACATTTACGGTCAACTGATCTTCAACAAGGGCGGCCAGAAAATTGAACAAACCAACAAATGGTGCTGGGACAGCTAGAAAGCCAACACACAAAAGAATGAAGTTGGATCCTTAATTCACACCGTATACAAATGTTACCTCAAAACGGATCACAGACCTCAATGTAAGAGCGAAAAGTATAAAGTTCTTAGAAGAAAACATAGGAGCAAATCTTCATGACTTTGGGTTAAGCAATGGTTTCTTAGATATGATACCAAAAGTGTAAGCAGCAAGAGAAAAAAGAAATTGCACTTTATCAAAATTAAAACGTTTTGTGCTTCAAAGAACACCCATGAAGTAAAAAAAAAAACAAAACAAAAAAAACCCATAGAGTGGGATAAAATTTTGCATATCATGTATCTTATCAGGGACTTGAATATATTAAGAATGTATAAGGAACTCTTACAACTCCATAATAAAAAGGACAAACAACACAATTTTAAAATGAACTAAGGATCTGAATACACACGCTCCACAGAAGATATGTAAATGGCCAATAAGCACATGGAAATATGCTCAACATCATTAGTCGTTGGGAAAATGCAAATCAAAAACCACAACATACCACTTCCCACTCACTAGGATGGCTATAATTTTTTAAAAAGGAAAATAGTAAGTGTTGGTGAAATGTGGAGAAATTGGAAGCCTCAGACATTGCTCGTGTGTGCAACTGCTTTGGAAAACAATCTGGTGGTTTCTCAATAGGTTAAACATAGTTGCCATATGACCCGGCAATTCCACTCGCAGGTATAAATGAATGAAGGCGTATGTCCACATAAAAACTTGTACATGAATGGTTATAGCAGCATTATTCCTAAAAGCCAAAATGTGGAAACAACCCAAATTTCTATCAACCAATGAATGGATAAACAAAATGTGGTCTATCCATATAATGGAATATTGCTCAGCCATAACAAGGATGTATTGGTATATAGATGAACCTTGAAAACGTTATGCTAAGCGAAGGAAGACAGTCATAGACGTTCACCTATTGTATAATTCCATTTCTATGAAATGTCCAGAATAGGCAAATCCATAGAGACAGAAAGCAGATTGATGGTTGCTAGGGGATAGGGGTGGGGAAAATGGGAAGTGATTGCTACTGAGTATGCCATTTCTTTTGGGGGTGACAGAAATTTTATAAAATTAGGTCAGGCACAGTGGCTCACACCTATAATCCCAGCACTTTGGGAGGCCGAGGCAGGAGCATCACTTGAGGCCAGGAGTTTGAGACCAGCCTGGGCAACATAGCAAGACTCCCATCACTACAAAAAATAGAAATAAAAATAAAGAAATTTCATGAAATTAGACATTGGTAATGGCAGCAAAATATGTGAATATGCTAGAACCATGAAATTGTACATTTTAGATGGGTGAATTTTACGGTATGTAAATTATGTATCAAGAGAGCTCATTTAAGAATGAATTTTGCACTCCTCCTCTCATAAAACCCCGGTTAAAAGTCTATATATGAACTTCACTCTTCTGTTTCTGGTTTTATTTGTTTTAAATGGCTTTGAGATATAATTCACATAACATAAAACTCACTCTTTTAAAATGTTTTGTTTTATTAGGAGGTTAACAAGTCCCCATCACGCTGGGCCTGCAGGAGTGTGGATTTTACGCTAACTGCAGTGGGAAGCAGGGGAGAGGCACATGATCAGATTTCAGTTACTGAATGCTCGCTCTGGTTGCTATGTTTAGAATGGACTACTGAAGGTCAGAGAGAGAATCAGGGAAGCCCATTCCTGGGTTTCTGCCTTAGCCCAGATGTGAGACAGTAGGGATGTGAGACAGTAGGGATGTGAGACAGTAGGGGTGTGAGACAGTAGGGGTGTGAGACAGTAAGGGCTTGAGCTAGGCTTACAGCTGTAAGGCAGTTAAGAAGTGACAGATTAAGAATATACTTTGGGCCTGTAATCCTAGCACTTTGGGAGGCTGAGACAGGTGGATCACCTGAGGTCAGGAGTTCAAGACCAGCCTGCCCAACATGGCGAAACCCTGTCTCTACTAAACATACAAAAAATTAGCCAGCCGTGGTGGTGGGTGCCTGTAATCCCAGCTACTCGGAAGGCTGTGGCAGGAGAATCGCTTGAACCCAGGAGGCAGAGCTTGTAGTGAGCTGAGATCGCATTACTGCACTCCATCCCCGGCAACAAGAGCAAAACACCATCTCAAAAAAAAAAATATATATATATATATATATGTGTGTGTGTGTGTGTGTGTGTGTGTGTATACGTATATATACATATATACATATACATACACATATACATATACATACATATATACATATATACATATACATACATATATATACATATATACATATACATACATATATATACATATATACATATACTTTGGGATCAAGGTCAGCAGCATTCACCAAGGGACTGGGTGTGGTAGCCAGAGTGAGGGTGAGGGAGAAGTGGAAGGTGACTCCTGTGTATTTGGCCTTGGCATCTGGATAGCCAGTGGTGCTGTGTACTGAGTAGGGGAGGAGCAGGAAAAGGCATTTAGGTCCCTGAGGCAAGACAAAGTCACCTAAAAAGACAGAACAAGAGTTGAGGGGAGAAGAGGACCTCGGACTGGGCCCAGGTGACTCCAACTTTAGAGACTGGTTAAAATGGCAGCCAGTCAACGGAGACTGAGCAGGGGAGGCCAAGGAGGCAGGGAAGAGGCAGGACAAGGTGGGGTCACAGAATGAGGGTGCTGTCAACTGTGGGAGGCTGCTGAGAGAGGGGGAGGCGGGCGTTACTGACAGACTGTTTTCTCCTGAATTCTATACTGTCCTAACATACTCGGCTCACAGGCAGTAGTCCTTGTCTATTAACAGGACCACACTCCTTAAGTTGCCTTTTTCCAATGTCTTCTCACTTTTCACCACGTCTTTCTTCTATCCCACACCGAGGAAAAAAGAAAGAGGCGAGATGTAACTCTGAAGTTTGGTAACTGCTTCTTTACTACTTTGATGTAAAACAGTGTTAGCTTGCTACCTAAAGTGGGCTTTTTGGCTAATAGGCAGACTCCATTTCCAAGGCCTTCAAGTACAATCTGGCCAACACCACAGAGGACGAAAAGCAGAATCCCACAGCTTTGGAGTTGGTGCAGTGGAGACTACATGAACTTGGAGTCAGGAGGTCCAGGGTCTAGCACTCATCTACTCCTGAAAGAGCCATGGGCTCGCTGGGTCCCAGCCCCCCATGCCTAGAAAGGAAGGGGCTTGTGTTAGATACATGCGGTGGGGCTGGCCAGAACCCTGGGAGTGCATTTACAGTCAGCAATAGCACCAGAGCACAGTCCTCCCTCCCCTCAGCCCTCCTACAGTGGCACTTCCTAGAAGAGGTGCCTGAGCCACAGGGAGAGCAACAGACAAGGACGCAGTATACTCACCTCTTTGAATCGCTGCTGTTCACAGTTGCACAAAAAGGTCCCAAAAAGACAGCTATAAAGGTGATCCAAAATTGTAATCAAGAATAGCTCATTAAACTCGAATGCTGAAGGAAACTTAAATGAAGAGAAAAACAAGGTTTAGTCATAGAGTCCAATTTCTAAAAGTAATATTACTTTTGTATGAAAGACAGCGAAACTATAACTTGGAATATAGTCAAAGATTTAAAGGAAGACTGAGCCCAAGTAAAGTTCAACCACCTACAGTTTTAAGTCCAAACTTACAGATCTGGCTGAGAAACAACCAGAAGCAACTCAATTTGTTGTACTCAATTCCCAGAAAAGCTTATGTAGCTTCCACTTCTCACCATGGCGGTAGAACAGAGCCCAGACTCACCCTTCTGCCAGAAACATCTAGCAAGCTGGATACAATATAAGAAATGACTGTTTTCAGACACTGGCAACAGGCAGTACTGGACTGTGACCCTGAGAGAAGGGAAACAAATCAGGGGAGCCCTGCTATTATGCCAGCTTCCTTGCTGCAGCCACATCCCAGGCTAGGGGTAGGGGGAGCAGTAGATCCAGTCATAACATGTACCCAAAGTGACCTTGTCAAGAAGAAATAGAAAATCCGAATAGCTCTGCATCTATTAAATAAACAACTCCTAGATAAGAATCTTCCTGCAAAGACAACTCCATGACCATACAGCCCTGAATTCTCTTTTTTTTTTTGAGACAGAGTCTCACTGTGTCCCCCAGGCTGGAGTGCAATGGTGCCATCTTGGCTCACTGCAACCTCTGCCTCCCGGGTTCAAGTGATTCTCCTGCCTCAGCCTCCTGAGTAGCTGGGATTATAGGCACACGCCTCCACGCCCAGCTGATTTTGTATTTTTAGTAGAGACGGGGTTTCACCATGTTGGTCCGGCTGGTCTCAAACTCCTGACCTCATGATCCACCCGCCTCAGCCTCCCAAAGTGCTGGGATTACAGCACCCCTGACTTCTTACCAGTGTAAATGAGCAAGCTGAAGCTGGTAACATATTTTAATAAGGTAATACAACATGACCAAGTGGGGTTTACTTTAGGAATGTAAGACTGGCTTAACATATGAAAATCTATGTTACAAAACAAATCAATTACTGTAATTCACCATATTGGCAGAGTGAGGAAGCAAAACCACAGATCATCTTGATTGTTTTAAGGTAATTCTTGATGGGGTTTTGCAGAATTCCAATGAAGACTATTACTATTGCCAGCAGGTTCTAGTCAGTAGCTAGCGTGTTGTGGCCATGAGATGATCTGGAAGTGATCATAATCACCATAACAGCAGGCATGTACTGAGTGCTTACCATGTGCCAGAACTAATGTAAAAACACAGTAAAACATTCATCACCTACTAAATGAAGCAAAGCCAAATAGTACTACCCAGCATACTTGTATTTAAGTCGGTTTACTTAAAAACCTATTCTTCAATCAGAGTGCTGTGTGCACACTATCGTTACAAATCTTCACGTCTCCACAGTGATCATATCAGGATCACTGGTAGACAAGTTTATTTTTTTGTTTAGCTTTACTACTTTACTAGACTAGCAACAGGCTTTTCTATTAGAACAATGGTCAATCCAGGACTGTCCAAACTCCACCTGAAACTGTTTTCTTCACCAGGCTATTACATTAGCTTAATTAACGAACTACGCTCAGATACCGTGGATTAAGATTTGCTTCTCTCTCCATCTTAAGGATTGCTCTCACAGAAACACACAACTCTCTTCTAAGGAATCCCATCAGAATATTACTGCTTCAGAAACCTCTGGAAACGAACTCTGCTGGTTCTTACTGGCATCCTTGTTCTTAGATGAACTAAATCAACAATGTGATGTCTCTGGCTAAAATGCTAACAATATCTACTGGTTGATCCTTTCTTGGAGCCTTTAAGATTGCCCCTTGCAACTCCGACAGTGGCCTCACATTTCAAACGGCTATCTTTCTCTCTTTCTCTCTTTCTTTCTCTCTCTCTCTCATTCATGCATGTATTTATTTAAGACAGGGTCCCACTTTGTTGCCTAGGCTGGAGTGCAGCGGTCTGACTGTGGTTCGCTGCAGCCTCAACCTCCAAGGCTCAAGTGATCCCTCCCACCTCAGCCTGCCAAGTAGCTGGGACTACTGCCACAACCCAGCTAGTTTTTCTTTCTTTCTTTTTTTTTTTTTTGTAGAGACAAGGTCTAGCTATGTTGCCTAGGCTGGTCTTGAGCTCCTGATCTCAAGTGATCCTCCCATCTCGGCCTCCTAAAGTGCTGGGATTACAGGCATGAGCCATCGTGCCCGGCTCAAATGGCTATCTTTTAAAAGGCCAGGCATACTATGTCCAATCTTCCCAGGACTTCTCTATGCTGCTTAGTTACGCCCTATTCATAAATTATTGGCACCACAGAATTTGTGAATTGTAAGCAAATATATGACATTTTTGTGTACTGAAGCCTTATTAAATCAAGGATAGGAGTGAAAGACCCAGGGTTTTGTCCTATATTTTATAATTCTCAAACTTTTAAAAATAAGTGTTTATTAACAAGATAGCAAATTACTGATATATTTTCAAGCCATATAAGTGTTATGAACTGAATATTTGTATCCCCCCAAAATTTCTATGTTGAAATTCTAATCCCCAAGGTATAGTATGAGGAAGTGGGGCCTTTGGGAAGTGATTGGGTCATGAGGGTAGAGCTCTCGTGAATGGAATTAGTGCCCTTTTAAAAGAGGCCCAAGAGAGCTCTCTTGTCCCTTCCATGATGTCAGGTTACCGTGAAAAGACAGCTGATCTATGAACCGGGAAGCAAGCCCTCACCAGACACTGAATCTGCTGGGGCCTTGATCTTGGATTTCCCAACCTCCAGAACTGTGAGAAGTAAGTTTCTGTTGTTTATAAACCACCTCAGTTTATGATATTATGTTACAGCAGCCCAAACAGACTACGACAATGAATCTTCATTCCTAGTCCCTGAGCCTGCATTGTACATCTGGGAGCTTGAGAAGGTGTGTTCTACAGTCAGTGACAACAAGCCTTATTCTGACCACTGGGTACCAGATATGGGAGGTCAAAGTGGGCAGGGCTCAGTCCAAGCCCATCAGTACCCATGAAAACTGGAAAACAAAGGCTCCATCTACTCATGATGGGTCAAGGCTGCCATTTATACTCAGGGGTTGTCATGGCATTAAGCTCAACTCAGAAAACAGCTCAATGGGGGAAACAGTAGCAGGTGGAGTAATACAAATGAAAGATTAGGTCGCTGCAATTCATAGTTTGTTTTGGCCTCTTCTCCTGGCAGCTGTACCATTTACCTAAAAGTATGATTTCCAAAAATACATAGCACAGTAATCTATAATAAAATCCTGCACCTCTTATTGTTTTAGAGACAGGGTCTCACTCTGTCACCCAGGCTGGAGTGCACTCGTACAATCATAGTTCACTGTAACCTTGAACTCCTGCATTGAAGCAGTCCTCCTGCCTCAGCCTCCCGAGTAACTGGGACTACAGGTGCACACCACCGTGCCTGGTTATTGTGTTAATTTTTGTTTTTTGAAGAGATGGGGGTTTCACTATGTTGCCTAGGCTGGTCTTGAACTCCTGGCCTCAAGCAAGCAATCCTCCCACCTCAGCCTCCTGCATCGCTGAGATTATAGGCGTGAACCACCATACCTGGCCCCAATTCTGCACCTCTTGAGGCTCAACAAAAATATCAATGACTATTAAACCTATCCAGAAGAGTAAGGATTGTATTAAACTATGGATATCATAGAGTGTCTTTGGGAATCTTCTCTAAAGAGTCCCTCAATTATTTTTCCCTTAGTTTCTTTGTTCGCATACAGACTATTCAGTTCATTTTATTCTGCTATTTCTGACAATTTTACACTGCATAGTTTACGTAACAGTAGGCAACCTAAATATAATCTTTCATATGAATGCATCTTATACCTGCTATATATCTCATTCGTTAACGAACTGATGAAGACTAATCATTGATGTCTCTGCTAATGCATTAAGAATGTAATTTTACACACATTTCACAGTCAGAATCTTAGAGCTGTGAGAGGTTTGTCCACTGGGTCCAAACCAAGGCCATACTCCTCTATAGATTCTGCTGCTTTTGCTCCCTTTCAGAAGGTTAAGGAAGTACAGCCTCCTGCTGAGCAGTTCATCTAAGATTTGGCCAGATGTTAGAAATGAGGATGGGAATGAACTGCTAGTACATGGGATTAGACCAGGCAATCCAGGAATCTCCACAGCTCTGCCCCAGTCCCCTTTTTTTTCAAATCAAATCCCTTATTTTCTTAAAATCCAATAAAAGCACAAACATGACATGGCTTAGACATGAAAACAGGCACTAAGCAGTGTAAAGAATGGAGGTCAGTTTGAAGATGTTAAAAAATTCACATTTGGGAGGAATAAGCTATTTCACATCCACAAAAATGGTGCTTATCCCTTTAGAAGCACTGCAATCATTTTTTGTGTTCAACCTTTTTATGCAATTTTTCTAAAATGTGTTTCATACTTTCTTGTCCTAACCTGAACATGACAATCATTTAATTTTGTTATTGGCTCAGCATCAACACAAATAGCAATAGTGCCTGGCACTAAAAAACAGTAAGGCTTCAGGCCAGCCTTTGTGCTTGTGGAGTGTGTTTGCTGCCCTTTCACCTGCACCATCAGCATACCTACCTCTGGGACCAGCCCCTCTTACCCAGGCCAGCTCTCTAACAGGCCATCTTTAATCACCTGTGACCTGGCTATCAGACCACGTAAGAACCCAATTAGTTTGTTGAAGCCGGGTGTAAAAGTCAGTGTTAATTTCTAAGTGAGGGCCTGAGGACTCCATGAAATCTGCTTTGGCTATTCAGACCCCCTCCCCTTTGTTCCTTATTTCTAAAGGTATGTCTCTGTGCTCCCTTGCCACTGAAAATGTGATCTGTGACCTGCTGGCATCACCTGAGAGCTTATCAGAAATGTGACATCTCAGGCTCTGCCCCAGTCCCACTGAATCAGAATCTGCATTTCAATAACAGCCCCAGGGGATTTGTGTGCTCTTTAAGGTTTGAGCAGTGTTAGTCTACAGCAATGGTCTCAAAGTTGAGCATCCATCAGCCCCCAGAAGGGCTTGTGGAACCAGAGGGCTGGGTCCCACACCCAGAGCACTAGCAGGTCGTCAGTGAGGCTAAAGATTGGTGTCTCTAACAAGTTCTCAGGACCACATTTGGAGCACTAAGCTAGATCACTGGTTCTCCAACTCAATTGCACATCTGAATCACCTGGGGAACTTTTACACACACCTGAGCCTGTCCCCAGGCTCACAGGAAGAAGGTTCCCAGGGGCTGGCTGTGTGCACTCAAGGTGGAGAGCCATCTTCTGAGTTCTCCAGGTCCTCCTCAGGGCAGAGCTGCTGGGGAGCGGGACAGCACAGGCAGCATCGTGACTGTCAACCTTCTTTCTGCCCCAGCGCACACTGCCATCAGTAACAGTAGCTCTCAGTGGGGAAACAGGCCTAGTATTTCACAGACTTTCTGCAGTAGGGAGGCAGATGGCTGATGGTGATAAGGCTAAGGGAGAATCAATCAAGAGCAGCAGGGCTGTTGGTAGAAACCCTGCAGATCACCAGCAGTGTCCTGGCTGCTTCCCTTCCCCATGACTGAAGCAGCCAAGGCAAGAGCTCCTGGTGAATGACCAGCAGGAGAAGGCCCAGACCCTGGATCTCAGCCCCCTAACTTGTTCTGTACCCCACAGCCCCACCCTCAGCCAGGCTGGGCAGCAGGCACTGGGGAAACTACTCTCTTTTGCCTGTCTCTCTCTCTGGTTCCAGGTCCATTGCCCTGGCACTGTCACTTATCATAAGGATAGGAGACCAAACTCAGGTTTAGATGTTGGAGATGAGGGGGAAAACAACAACAATAACAACAACAACAGCAAAAAAAAAAAAAAAAAAAAAAAAAAAAAA
>NW_016830445.1:309125-325309 GCF_001698545.2 Rhinopithecus bieti
AGGATGGGAATGAACTGCTAGTACATGGGATTAGACCAGGCAATCCAGGAATCTCCACAGCTCTGCCCCAGTCCCCTTTTTTTTCAAATCAAATCCCTTATTTTCTTAAAATCCAATAAAAGCACAAACATGACATGGCTTAGACATGAAAACAGGCACTAAGCAGTGTAAAGAATGGAGGTCAGTTTGAAGATGTTAAAAAATTCACATTTGGGAGGAATAAGCTATTTCACATCCACAAAATGGTGCTTATCCCTTTAGAAGCACTGCAATCATTTTTTGTGTTCAACCTTTTATGCAATTTTCTAAAATGTGTTTCATACTTTCTTGTCCTAACCTGAACATGACAATCATTTAATTTTGTTATTGGCTCAGCATCAACACAAATAGCAATAGTGCCTGGCACTAAAAAACAGTAAGGCTTCAGGCCAGCCTTTGTGCTTGTGGAGTGTGTTTGCTGCCCTTTCACCTGCACCATCAGCATACCTACCTCTGGGACCAGCCCCTCTTACCCAGGCCAGCTCTCTAACAGGCCATCTTTAATCACCTGTGACCTGGCTATCAGACCACGTAAGAACCCAATTAGTTTGTTGAAGCCGGGTGTAAAAGTCAGTGTTAATTTCTAAGTGAGGGCCTGAGGACTCCATGAAATCTGCTTTGGCTATTCAGACCCCTCCCCTTTGTTCCTTATTTCTAAAGGTATGTCTCTGTGCTCCCTTGCCACTGAAAATGTGATCTGTGACCTGCTGGCATCACCTGAGAGCTTATCAGAAATGTGACATCTCAGGCTCTGCCCCAGTCCCACTGAATCAGAATCTGCATTTCAATAACAGCCCCAGGGGATTTGTGTGCTCTTTAAGGTTTGAGCAGTGTTAGTCTACAGCAATGGTCTCAAAGTTGAGCATCCATCAGCCCCAGAAGGGCTTGTGGAACCAGAGGGCTGGGTCCCACACCCAGAGCACTAGCAGGTCGTCAGTGAGGCTAAAGATTGGTGTCTCTAACAAGTTCTCAGGACCACATTTGGAGCACTAAGCTAGATCACTGGTTCTCCAACTCAATTGCACATCTGAATCACCTGGGGAACTTTTACACACACCTGAGCCTGTCCCCAGGCTCACAGGAAGAAGGTTCCCAGGGGCTGGCTGTGTGCACTCAAGGTGGAGAGCCATCTTCTGAGTTCTCCAGGTCCTCCTCAGGGCAGAGCTGCTGGGGAGCGGGACAGCACAGGCAGCATCGTGACTGTCAACCTTCTTTCTGCCCCAGCGCACACTGCCATCAGTAACAGTAGCTCTCAGTGGGGAAACAGGCCTAGTATTTCACAGACTTTCTGCAGTAGGGAGGCAGATGGCTGATGGTGATAAGGCTAAGGGAGAATCAATCAAGAGCAGCAGGGCTGTTGGTAGAAACCCTGCAGATCACCAGCAGTGTCCTGGCTGCTTCCCTTCCCCATGACTGAAGCAGCCAAGGCAAGAGCTCCTGGTGAATGACCAGCAGGAGAAGGCCCAGACCCTGGATCTCAGCCCCTAACTTGTTCTGTACCCCACAGCCCCACCCTCAGCCAGGCTGGGCAGCAGGCACTGGGGAAACTACTCTCTTTTGCCTGTCTCTCTCTCTGGTTCCAGGTCCATTGCCCTGGCACTGTCACTTATCATAAGGATAGGAGACCAAACTCAGGTTTAGATGTTGGAGATGAGGGGAAAACAACAACAATAACAACAACAACAGCAAAAAAAAAAAAAAAAAAAAAAAAAAAAACACAGTGCAGGAACCATGGCCTTATGACCTACTTTGAACTGAAGCCAATAGGCCTGATCAGCTCAAGGGAAGGGGATCCCTAGATGGTTCCATTGTTAACCAGGGCCCTGTGTGTTGGGGTTTGAGAACTATGCACCAGCTAACAGCAAAATGCTATGCAGCTTCCTCTATGCCATTGGTTTTTGGACACTCATTTCCCTCAGTGACCTTGGGGTAGGAGAGGCTTGGCGGCGTTAGGGAGGAGGCGCCTCTGCGACTGCGGGCAGAGCCTGGCTGGAGATTCCTGGATTGGGCCTGGCTCAATCCCATGTGACTAGCAGTTCATTCCCATCCTCATTTCTAACATCTGGGCCAAATCTTAGATGAACTGCTCAGCAAGGAGGCTGCTACTTCCCTGGTACAGACCTTCTGAAAGGGAGCCAAAGCAGCAGAAATCTATAGAGGAGTATGGCTTGGACCCATGTGGAGTATGGTTTTGGACCAGTGGACCAGGATGGGGGACTGCATAAAAGACCATTTGCAAAAAGAAGTAATCTTTTTGGCTTGTGAAATTGGTTGGTTTTCTAATGCTTGCTGCTAATTTCTAAGTGAATTAGAATCAAATTGTGTGTAAATAATGGGGTCATATTTTACACAAATTCATTTTGAATGAAACAGCAATAATAGCTTAATCTTTAAGATACATTTAAAGCAAAGACTATATAGAAATACACTTGAAATCTCTCACCTGTCTTGTCATTTGCCAAACACAATCAATAAACTGCAGAAATATAGGAGATCGGTCAGCATCAGCATGGTTGTCATTACCATGGCCCACTCGCTGAAAAGAAACAGAAAGTTAAACGTTTTAACCTGTTATGGTCCTCTTGAAAGTCATGTAAGTTGTCCAGTGGTAAGAATCATGTTTCATCGGGCCTAATAGAATTCCCGGCATGTAACAGGCACTCAAAAATGTCTATCAAATCGAAATGACTTCCATTACTTTTAGAAAACAAAATTTCAGTTTACAATATTTTTACATGTTGATTGTTTTATAATTTCTCTTTAATATAGTTCATATCAAGAAAGTATAAGCAACTAGCTAGCAAACTTCAGTTAAAATGGTAGCGTCAAGACCAGCCACCACACTAAGTATACAGTGTCAATGTAGGATGCCAATTAGCAGTTCATAAAGTACATTATGAATGCTATTTTCTCTACAAGTATAAAACATTTTTTCCATTTTCAGAAATGTCAGGAAGTCTGAGAATCAAAATAATTAATGATTAACAATCTACAACTTTTAACCAATTCTTCATGACTCAGAGAACCCCAAGAACTCAATCTTGAAATGGTAAAGGTAGGGTCCTTGCTTAAGGCAGTCCAGTATTGTATTTCATATCTTTTGATACTCTATAAGATATCAATAGATTAACAGCAAAAGGTAAAAGATAGTATTCTCAAATACATAAATAGGATTGCCAAAACACTGAAAATGCCACAGGTAAAAAGATAGCTGAAGGGTGAGGATTCTAAGAGAAGCTTCAAATAATTTGACTATGAGCAAAAGGATGTGGGGAAAAAACTCATTAAGAAAATACAAAGCAATCACATAGAAAGAGCAAAAATATTCTATGAAATTGCCACCTGGAAAGACACAAAAACAAAGAAATGATCATATCAATATTAACATCTCAGAGTAATAGTGTATTGCCTTCTTTATAAAAAAACATTTAATTGTGGTGAAATACACATGACATATAATTTATCATTTGAACCATTATTTTTATGTTTTAGAGACAGGGGCTCGCTCTATCACCCAGGCTGGAGTGCAGTGACACGAGCATAGCCTGCTGCAGCCTCTAACTCCTGGGTTCAAGTGATTCTCCCACCTCAGCCTCCAGAGTGGCTGGGACTATAGGTGTGAGCCACCATGCCCAGCTAATTATTTTGTAGAATGGGATCTCACTATACTGCCCAGGCTGGTCTTTAACTCCTGACCTCAAGAGATCCTCCCACGTCAGCCTCCCAAAGTGCTAGGAATTACAAGCATGAGCCACTGCATCCAATCTCATCTTAACCATTTTTAAGTGTCCAGTTCAGTGGCATCAAGCACACTCATGTTATTATACAACCATCACCATTTCTAGAACTTGTTAATCTTTCCAAATAGAAACTCTATACCCATTAATCACTAACTCCCCATTCCCCACCTCCTAGCCCCTGGCAATGACCATTCTACTTTCTGTCTCTATGAACTTGATTATTCTAGGTTCTTCATATAAGTGGAAACATAAATATTTGTCCTTTGTGGCTGGCTTATTTTGCTGAGCATGTTTTCAAGGTTCATCCATGTTACAGCACATGTCAGAATTTCCTTTTTTAAGACTAACATTGCACTGTATAATCATGTGCCACATAATGACGTTTTAGTCAATGACGACTGCATATCCAATGGTGGTCCCATAAGGTTACAATACCATATTTTTACTGTACCTTTTCTATATTTAGATACAGAAATACTTACCACGGTATTACAGTTGCCTATGGTATTCAGTATAGTCACATGCCATACAGGGTTGCAGCCTAGGAGTAATAGGCTGTATGTACCATATAGCCTAGATGTTAGCAAGTTTTCCATCTAAGTTTCTGTAAGGTATACTCGATCATGTCCACACAATTACAAAATCACCTCATGATGCATTTCTCAGAATGTATCCTCCTCATCACACACCGCATGGCTGTATAAATAGACCACATTTTGTTTATCCATTCATCTGCTGATGGACACTGGGGTTGCTTCCACCTTCGGGCTATTGTGAATAAAGCTACCATGGACACCAATGTACAAGTATCTGTTTGGGCTCCTGCTTTCCCTTCTTTGGGGTATATACCCATCAGCGGAATTGTCAGATCATGTGGTAGTTCCACGTGTAATTTTTTGAGGATTCACCATACTGTTCTCCATAGTAGCTCCATGCATTGCCCCGCTATAAAATCACTTGTAGGATCTGCTGTTCAGTATTTAAGGCACCTAGGGAACTGTTTTACACTGACAGTTCACAATTTAGGATTCATTCTTTCAGCAGATAGCCATGGAACTCCTATGGCATATGCAGGGCATCATGCCTGGCCCTCGGAATGGCGAACATTGTCATGGTGTCTGGTAGAGGCCAGGTCCTTGGCTAGGCACCTAGGAGACTAAAGCAAATGAGACACTGTACTTGTGCTTGATGAATAATTCATTTGTGGTCTGGTCTAGTCAAGGGACAAAGATGTATAAATGACAAGGGCAATAAAGTGTTCCAAGGGCTTCCAAGTATGTAGTGGTTATGGTGGGAGCACAAGGGAATGAGTGAACCATCCTAGGATGGGGTAGGGGAAGGAACAGGGAGGGACAGTCATGCGAGTCATAGTCATGAAGGACATTTCATTTGAGATAAACCTTGAAGGACAGGGAGATGCCTGCTTCCCGGGTAGCCAGGAATTGATAACCAGTGGGAATGTGGTGGGGGACGCTAAGAAAGCCACAAGTAGCTGAGGCTTAGATGTGGCAAGGGAAAGAAGATGAGAGATGAGGCTGAAGATATAGCTAGGGCCAGATCACCAAGGGCTTTGAGTACACACTGAGGAGTTTGCTCATAATCCTGTGTGCTACAGGAAGGTGCTGAGGGACTCACACTGGGGAGTGGCAGCATCTGATCTGTTGTTTGGAATGCTCCATCTGGCTCCAGTGGGGGCGATGGATCAGACAGAGCTAGGTTGCAGAAAGGCTGCTGCTATTGTTGGGATGTTTGTCCTCTTAAACCTCATGTTGAAATTTGATCCCCAATGTTGGAGGTGGAGCCTACTGGGAGGTGTTGGGTCATGGGGATAGATCCCTCATAAATAAATTAATCCCTCCTTGGGTGGGGGAGTGTATGAGTGAGTTCTCTCTTAGTTCCCGAGAGAGGTGGTTGTTACAAAGAGCCTGGCACCCTCTCCCCTCTCTCTTGCTTCCTTTCTCACCATATGATCTCTACACACTGGCTCCCCTTTACCTTCCACCATGAGTGGAAGCAGCCTGAGGCCCTCACCAGAAGCAGATGCCGGCACCATGCTTCTTGTACAGCCTGCAGAACCGTGAGCCAAATAAATTTCTTTTCTCTCTAAATTACCCAGCCTCAAGTATTCCTTTGTAAAAACACAAACAGACTAGGACAGCCACTTACGAGACTGCCTAAGGGGGTTGATAAGGCCTAAGTTTCGGGAGCAGCAGGGGCAATGGAGATGAGATCACAGATATGCTATCCATGTATTCAAAGTTGTGGGACTGGCTGAGATCACTAACAGGTTAACCATAAAGAGAAGAAAAATGATCCAAGGACTCATCCCTGGGACACCCCAACATTAAGAGGTTGGGAAGATGAGGGAAGACCTGAAAGTTGGAGGGAATTCAAAAGGTCATAGAAACCTGGAAGTCTAACGAAGAAAGTGTTTGGAAGAAAGGAAAAATCAACAGCATTGAATGCTCAGGCCAAATAAAACAAGTGATGACTGTGACAAGACCAGGTTGGCGGGGGGCATTGTGAGAAGGAATCCTGGCTGAAGTGCTTTCAAGACAGTCTGGAAGGAGAGAAATAGTGATAGTGAGTACAGACAACAGTTTTGAGGAGATTGTTGTAAAGAAGAGCAGAAAATCAGGGTGACACCTGAGGAGGGCTGTGGGGTCAAGAGGGTTCTCTTTTTTTGGGATATAACAGAATGTCTCTACACCAATGGGAATGATCTAGGGAAGGGGGGAATGGAGGCAGGATAGAGGGAAGAACAATTAGAATGTTCCATGATGGAGGCAAGTGGGCAAGGGCAGGATCAGCCTCAGCTGGAAGCCCTGATGGCTGATTCACAGAACTCCAGGTAGAGTACACAGATCCAGAAGGTGGGTGGTTGCAGGCTTGAAATCACTGTTTAAAGGCTGGCTCCACCCTAACTAGCTGTGTGACTTTAGGCAGATAACCCACATTCTTGAAACCTCAGTTTCCCCATCTGTCAATGATATTACTATCAGGATTAAACAAGATGCTGCACGTTAACAGTGCCAAACACATAGTGGTGACTTAGTAAATTGAGGCCATTAGGAATCTGATAGTCCTATTGCCTTCACTGTGACCATGGTGCAGTGAGCCCCAGCATTAGCAAGTAGGCATGGGAGCAGAGGACTGTAGGCGCACCCTGATGCGTGCACCTCTGCTCAGTCCCAGTGCATGCTGCCATCGCTGGCATCTCACTAGGCAGCCTTCACCACTACCCTTCTGGCAAAGCACCCGTTCAAGCTTTCTCTCCCCTAGGACACACAGTTTTGGGAGGAAGGTAGAAGGCAGTGGCCTCTGAGTCTTCTGAGATGGCCCAATACAAACATCTGGAAAGATTCCACACACTCTCTCTTCCTTACCGAGACCAGCTTTTGCTGAGGGGAGAAGAAACAAAGGAGTTGGTGATGTTGTTTAAAACTTCCCTGGCACTTAGCATGGGCCAAGCACTGCCCTAAACGTTTTGACACATATAAACTCATTTCTCCCACAAAACGCCCCATTTCAGAGAGGAGGGAATGAAGGCAAGAGAGGGGAAGGAAAATGTCCAGGGATCTGCCAGTAGCTCCCAAAGGGCATGCAGCTCAGAGACTGCGGACTTGCCCCTTCTCTCTGGGAGGTCCTCTTGCAGGGGCTCCACCCCAGGAGTGCAGGGACAGCTGGAAGCTTGGCATACTCACACCAAAGCCAATGAAATCCTTGCACTACCCATCCTCCTGCTTTCCATAGCAAGTCTAATGGGAACTTCAGGAGTATTCCCATTCAATGCACAGTTCAGACAGATCCCTAACAGCTCAATGGCTTGGACAGACCAGAAGTAGCTGCCAGTTCGACTAAAACACAAATGGCAGCCCAAGAATGCCCTACTGGATGACCTCACAATTTCACTCCTAGGTATATAACCCCCTAGGTTGAAAACAAGTTGTTATAGGCCGAATTGTGATCCCCGAAATTGAGGCCTGAACATTCAGTAGCTCAGGAATGTGTCCATATTTGGAGACAGGGCCTTTAAAGAGGTGATTAAGTTCAAATGAGGGCATTAAAGTGGGTCCTACCCCAATCTCACTGGTATCCTTATGAAATGAGGACATTTGGCCACACAGAGACACAGCAGGAGTGTCCAGTAGCTCCCAAAGGGAAGAAAGACCTTGTGAAGAGGTCGCCAGAGGGTGGCCATATGCGAGGAAAGAAGGGAGACCTCAAGAGAAATCAATCCTGCTGGGACCTTGATTTTGGACTTCCAGTCTCCAGAATTATGAGAAAATTAATTCCTGTTGTTTCAACCATGCAGTCTGTGGTAGCTTGTTATGGCAAAAAACTTATATACTAACATTCACAGCAGTATTCTTCACAATAGCAAAGGTGGGAACAACCCAAGCATCCATCAACAGATGAACAGATAAACAAAATGTATATACACACAAGGGAATACTATTCAGCTATAAAAAACAATGAAAATTTGCTATTTGTCACAACATGGCTGAAGCTTGAAAATATTATGCTTAGTGAAATAACTCAGTTATGGGAGCACACCGTATGATTCCACTTATATAAAGTACCTAGAAAAGGTGAATGTATATGAAGACAGAAATATTAGTGGTTGTCAGGGGCTGGGGTAAGTGAGGAATGACTGTTTAATGTATACAGCATTTCCTTTGAGGTGAAGAGTACGGTTTTTTGTTTTTTTTTTTTTTTTTTGAGATGGAGTTTTGCTCTATTGCCCGGGCTGAAGTGCAGTGGCACGATCTCGGCTCACTGCACCCCCTGCCTCCCAGGTTCAAGCAATTATCCTGCCTCAGCCTCCTGAGTAGCTGGGACTACAGGCACCCGCCAACACGTCCGGCTAATTTTTGTATTTTTAGTAGAGACAGGGTTTCACCATGTTGGCTAGGCTGGTCTCGAACTCCCAACCTCAGGCGATCTGCCTGCCTGGGCCTCCCAAAGAGCTGGGATTACAGGCGTGAGCCACTGCGCCTGGCCAGAGTATGTTTTGAAACTAGAGGTGATGGTTACATAACATTGTGAATCTACTAAAGGACACCGAATTAAGCATTTTAAATGGTTAATTCTACATTATATGAATTTTACCTCAATTTTAAGAAAAGGCATAACTACACTAAGATAAAAATGCCTTACCAGGAACATACAATGCTTGAGGTCCACGTATTTTATTATGGCAATTCAGGTCTGATATGATACAGAAGAGAAAGCCTGCACGTGTGTGTGTGTGTGCGCGCTTATTTGTGTCACACATAATGTTTATTTTACATCCATGATACAGCAAAATAGTCCACCATAAACCTCACTGTCTCAACTTACCAGTGCAAACCTGTGTCCAAAGCTTATCCACTCCTTTTCTACGAGAGTTTCAAATCCTTTAATGGTCCTGTAGTAACTGTCCAACATTAGCATAGCCAGAGATGTGAGCTGGGCTGTTCGGTCCCAACCATCGCTGCAATGCACCACCACAGATGTTTTCCCGGATTCTATTTTATCGGCAATTCTTACTGCCCCAGCAAGCAGCATCTTCAGAAAAAAAGGCACATTAGATCAGGCTACATTGAATTTCAATTAAATGTAAAACAAGGTAAAATAATTCTGGGGAGAGCTTTGGAAGTTCTGGTCAATAATCCAAACAAGAATGGCATGCAATCAGCTGAGAATCACTAGGAAACATTAGCATCACATTAAAAAAAAAAAGAAGAAGAAAGAAAAAATCTTATACTGGAGAAAAACTACAGGAGTAAATATGGTTCCTTATTAAAGGGCCACAAAGTTCTTTAAAAGCCTGACCTAAGGCAAGCATTTTCCCCTTTTCACGATGTCACAAAAGTCCTCCACAAAGATCCCAGTCTGATGCTGCCCACAGAAACTATTTAATAAGAAAGTTCATGCACACAGCCAAGAGGCACTTATTTGCAATGTTGAAAAACCACTTGGAGATATACATATTTATGGCACAGGCACAAAGAAGTCTTAACTGGAAAGCATATAAAGTACTGGATCTCTTTACCCTTATATATTCCAGCCAATGCGTCCCATCCACATTGGAGAGCCACCGTGCCTCATCGATTGAAGGGTACACAATCTCTTTTAATTTGCGTAGTGACTCTCGCATGACATGAATGTTGTGGATCTCCAAGAACACAAGTTCTGCGTTTGGGTAAGCACTTTCACTTTCATATCCTCCACCCTTTGTCTATGAAAAACAAAAGAGATACATCACATTATCTGGAATTAACTTTTCTATTCTTTCTAGTGCTATGAGATACAGACCACTAAAGAAGCAACAAACTCATTTGTAAATAAACCTCCTATATCCTTATATGAGTTTCCTAGGGCTGCTGGAAAAAGAACCACAAACTCAGTGGCTTAAAACATCAGAAGTTTATTCTCTCCTAGTTCTGGAGGCTGGAAGTCTGAATTCAAGGTATTGGCAGTGCCATGCTTCCTCTGAACACTCTAGGGGAGGATCCTTCCTTGGCTCTCCTGGGTTCCGATAGCCCCGGGTGTTCCTGGCTTATACACACATCATTCTAATCTCTGCCTCCATTTCCACCTGACCTTCTCTCCTTTGTCGGTGTCTCTCTTCTCCTCCTCTTCTTCTAAGGACACAGTCATTTGGCTTAACCCCCACCCCCCAATTCAATATGACCACATCCTAACTTAATTACATTTGCAAAGACCCTATTGTGAAATACAGCCACATTTATGGGTACTTGGAATTAGGACTGCAACATATCTCTGATCTAACACTGGGATGTGCTTAAGGAACTGAAAAGGACCTCACATAGCTGAGACATGGACCTGGGAGATGTGGCGAGACAGGAAGGAAAGGACCAGTGAGCGGAGGGTTTTGGAGACCCTGTTCAGGAACCTGGATATCACTGCCTTGCGGCTCTGAGGGATGTGCGCAGAGCTGTCCACTGAGAAAATCACTCTGTACAACATGGTGACTACAGTCAATAACAATGTAGTGTATATTTGAAAATTGCTGAGAAAGTAGATTTTAAGTATTCTCACCACAAAAAATGGTGTGTTAATTAGCTTGATTTAGCCATTCCACAATGTGTACATATATCAAAATACCACGTTGTACACCATAAATATATACAATTCATTTATCAATTGAAATAGTAACAATTTTTTTTTTTTTAAAGATCACTCTGGTCATAATGTGGAGATGAGATTGCAGGGTGTGAGGCAGACGTCCAATTTCAAGGCTCCTGCTGTAGGTGAGGTAAGAGATGATGGGTCGTCCAAGAACTAGAAAAGGGGAGCATACTTCCTAATTCATTCCATGAGGCTAGCAGTATCCTGATACCAAACTAGACAAAGACATCATAAGAAGAGAAAACCACAGATTAACATCCCTTATGACAATACATGCAAATATCCTCAACAAAATACTAGCAAACCCAATCCAAGAGTATATGAAGGGGACTGATTACATACCATGAACAGGTGGGATTTATCCCAGGAATGTAAGGAGGTTTTATTAGCTTCCTAGGGGTGCTATCACAAACTGGGGGACTTAAAACAACATAAAATTTTTTCTCTCACAGTTCTGGAGGCTGAAAGTCCGAGATCAGGGTGCTGGCAGAGTTGGTTCCTTTAGGAAGGTATAGGAAAGAATCTGTTCCATGTCTCTCTCTTAGCTTCTGGTGGTCGCTGGAAGTCCTTGGCACTCCTCAGCGTCTAGCTGCATCATTTAAATATCTGCCTCTATTGCCACATAACCATCTTCCTTCTGTGTGTGCCTGTGTCTCTATGTGGCTTTCCTATATGGACACTAGGCACTGGATTTAGGGCCTACCCTACTCCAAGATGACCTCATCATAATTAATACATCTGCAAAGATCCTATTTCTAAATAAGGTCACATTCTGAGGTTCCAGTTGGACAAACTTTTGGGAGACATTTTTCAATCCACTACAGTGGTTCAACATACAAAAATCAACCAATGTAATACCAATGCAAGAAGAAGATATGAAAGGCAGCCAGATTGGAAAGGAAGAAGTCACATTATCTTGATTTGCATATGACATAATCTTATAAAGAACTAATGGAGACCTAGAAAATACTCTGTTTCCTAGACACATATACTGCCATAGTTAAAATTATTCTAGATATATAATTTAGTGTCCTGTCTCTCTCTCTCCTGCTTGGGACAAAACACAATGAACTGCCCTCACCCTGTTGACTAGTCTGAAGATGGCCTCCACCAATACAGCTTTTCTCACATTTTGTAATTCCTTGGGATATGGTGGTGACAGGAAGGAGGCAGAGATGTAGAAGACGGACACAGGTAATGATCCAGATGTGGGGGGCAAGGGGACCTCACTGAGGGATGCCTCCCTAGGGTAGGCTGAAAAGTGGCCCCGCCAAAGACATCTACATCGAATCCCTGGCAATGGTGAATGTGACTTTATTTGAAGAGAAGGTCTTTACAGATGTTTAAGAATCCTGAGTTTACAGATGTGCTTAAGGCTTCCAAGATTAATTGAAAAGAGGGTCTTTGCAGATGTGTTTAAGGATCCAGGATTATTTCAGGTGGACCCTAAATGTCATCACAAGTGTCATTCGAAGAGAAAGGAGGAGACACAGAAACACAGAGCAAGAGAGGGTCATGTGATGACGGAAGAAGAGACTGGAGTGATGTGGCTGTAAGCCCAGGAAGGCTGGGGCAGCCACCCCATGCTAGAAGAGGCAAGGAACAGATTCTCCCCTGGAACCTTTAGAGGGAGCAGAATTGGCCTCCAGAATTGTGGTCAATATATTTCTGATGCTATAAGCCACCAAGTTGGTAGTAATTTGTACGACAGCCTCAGAAAACTAATACTCCCCCATCTTCCTCCCTGCCCTGTTCCTCTCCCAGTCTTCCCCATCTCAGTAAGAGACACCACCCTCAAGTCAGACACCTGGGCAGCCCCCTTGACCACAGGGGTGGCGAGCTTATCAGCATCATGTACTGCGCCCTGAGGATGCACCCGCCGCTGTGCTAAGTCATTTACATGCATTCTTCTCACTGAATTTTAATCCTCACACAACCCGTGCATGAGACACTGACATTATCTCCTGTTTACAGAAGAGGAACCTGAGGCACAGAGAGAGGTTAAGTAACCGGCTCCGGAATCTAGAGCACCAAGTGGCAGAACCTGGAGGAAAACCCAGGGGTAAGTGATTCCAAAGCCGAGATGTCTCACCAACTTGCCATCCTGCCTCTCAGGCCAGTTGGAATACACGGAGGGTTTGTGGCCTGGGAAACAGCCAAGCAGAGATGTCAACCATACAATGGGACAGAAATCCAGTCTCAACCTTAGGAGGGATCAGGACAGGATAGAAACTGCAGTGTCAAGCTCAAGTTGAACTCAGCATACAGACAGTGTTTAAAGCTGTGCCATCAGAGATGGCCCCAGGAGTCTGTGTGGAGCAAAGAGGACCCCAGACCGAGTTCGAGGAGCAACGCCATTTGAAGACTGGGAAGAGAAATCAGTTAAGGAGATGGAGAAGGCCAGGCTGAATGAAGAGCGAGAGAAACTCAGGGTGTGATATCATGAAAGTCATGGGAACGGAGGTGTTTTTAACCACATCTCACTGCCACCCGAGGTACACTACACAGGTGCTCCATGAGATTTATGGAAACTTTGTACATTTACACATTTCACATGGCTGATACCATTCTAAAAGAAATTCAGACCAGACATGAATTAATCAAGTAACCACTATATTTCTTAAACGGACTTTCAAGTCCTCACGATCATTTCATTAAAATGCTAAATCCTTTAGATGATAATTGTCTTTCTAGGTCTTTGCTTAATTGATTTAGCAGACAGGATATTGTAGAGAAGCAATGAAACAGACAAGATCCCAATCCATGTGAGACACCAAACACAGCCCAAGGAGCATACACCAGGGAGGAATAGCTATGGACTCCAAATGATTCTAACTTCAGGTGGTGAAAAATCAATGAGTTATTCCAACTGCATAATGATTTACAGACAGGACATGAAAATATCCAATGTTTCTGCAATGCTATTAAGAATATACCTTGTTGGTATCAGCGACACTGTTTTGTCGAGCATCAAAAATGATAAGCTTGTGTGACTGTGCGTTAGCATCCATTATTGTTTGCAAATATTTTTCATCCTCTTTGCAGCGCTTATCATTGGGACCCACAAGTGGCTGGCTGCAGCGGGTAATTGTTGCTTGACTTTCTGGATGAATCCATGACAACACCTAGTGTTTTTAAGCAACAAGTATTAGTACAGTTCCTAAAGCAATATATGCTCTAATTACCTGGTAGGAAAAACAAGTTCCCTTCTCAAGCATGGTCTCTTATACATATTTTCTTCAAAAGTGAGAGTGGGCAGGCCAATCACAGCGTTGTAGTGGCCATCAGACTTAATGTTTTGGACAGGATGAAACAATTCTGACTACATGAGATCTAAAATCCCCTCCCACCCCAAAATTCTATGATTCTAAGAAAACCCAAATCAAACTATTACTAAAATCTAGCCCCATTCCAATTTGATTGACTAATTTTACCTTGTCTCCTAATTTTAAAACAACTTTGTATCTCAATAATAACATACGTGGCAAGGTAAAGACAAAGTGAATATACAGTCTCTTATAAAATCTGCCACTCTGCCACCCCACCTCTCATTTTCCTCCAGTGGCCAAGTGACTCAGGATTACACCAGATGCAAACTCTGGGCTCAAACCATTACTCCCTGCTGTCTGCTACTACTTCTGTAATGATGTTCCCCCCACGCAGCTATGGCATCATGCTCAGTATCTAAGAAAGAAGCATTTTCTCTAGGATGATGCAGTGGCATTAATTACCAGCAATGCCAACTGGTAATACAACAGCATGCTAACTTGTTCTTGCTACTCCTTTGTTATTCTCTACTACTTTTTGAGGGTATGACTAAAGTTATCCTTATACTTAGTTATAGGAAATCGTACAAGAGGGAGTCAGAGCAAACAGATTGCTTATATAATTAGGTGTCTGTTGAGAATCAAAGGTATATCCAGGTTTATAAGTTTATTTTTCTGCTTTCCATTTTTGTTCACTGAATTCTTGTTTGTCTTAAATCTTTCCATCTTAGACCTAACGCAATACATATTCCTATATAAATGGCAATGTTTATTACTTACAGGGACTCTGCCTTTTGCTCGAAAAGCTGCCACTTTTGAAAGGTCATCATCTTTTACACTAGTTGGCACAACAATGATGGCAGGGTAGGTGTCACAGAACTCATAATTACTGTTTATTTTGGATATTTTCCAACTCTCATTTGGCAAACCCTGTAAGGTGTTGGAGAAAGAAGAAGAGGCGCAAATGCATGACTTTACGCTTTGAAAAAGTACTAAGCATGAAGCATATCCATTTCTTATTTCCAACTAAAATCCATTTATAATTTGTTGTTTATTGTAACTTAAAAGTCAATATATATATTTATTTGGTAAAACTAATTTCCTAGACATTTCTAAAATCTAAAGAAGCAAAAGAATATCCAAACCATACTAAAACATGAAAATTATACACTAGAATCACATTTCTATATATTTCTTGTCCTATTTTCTATAAATAAGCTCAGTGTTATTTCTGAAAATATACTCAAAAGTCCTTTAGAAACACAGATACTTCTTACAAATGTCTAAAATAAGTAACGTAAAACGTTATACCAAATATAAGGTAGAGACAACATCATGAAACAAACGTAATGAAAATAAGATCTTAGTGGAATAATTTGAAGCTGACAATGCACTGAAGAGTTCCCAGACCCAGGAACACCAGATCAGAATTATGTATCCACACCACATGCTTCGAATCTAACTGTAGTCGGTGGTTTGGATCCTTACTCTTCAATTCTTTACCAGAATCCAATAAAAACCATCTGGCAAATTTGGTTTTTAAACCCGTCCTTGTCCTTGAGTCCCTCTCACCCTCTGGAAACAGGATGAACAAACAATTACAAAGTCTAAGGTTTGGCACAGGGAGAAGAGAGCATCAAGAGAGATGGAGAACCTAAAAGCTGGCAGTTACACCTGTGCATAACTTGTTTGAAAAAGTTTCTTCTCTGGCCGGGCATGGTGGCTTATGCCTGTAATCCCAGCACTTTGGGAGGCCGAGGCAGGTGGATCACGAGGTCAGGAGATCGAGACCATCCTGGCTAACACGGTGAAACTCCGTCTCTACTAAAAACACAAAAAGTTAGCCGGGCATGGTGGTGGGCGCCTGTAGTCCCAGCTACTTGGGAGGCTGAGGCAGAAGAATGGTGTGAACCACGGGAGGCGGAGCTTGCAGTGAGCCGAGATTGCGCCACTGCACTCCAGCCTGGGAGACAGAGCGAGACTCCATCTCAAAAAAAAAAAA
>NW_016830445.1:325466-332607 GCF_001698545.2 Rhinopithecus bieti
AAAAAAAAAAAAAAAAAAAGTTTCTTCTCCACCACATCATTTCTAACCTTTTAGAAGCGAAAAAGATGCTCAACCTATCATTTTCAGTTTGATAAGCAATATACTTTACCTGTCTCTTATATTCAGATACTGGATCATAAACTTTCCAGCCATTAATTGAAAATTTTTCTTTATAGCTGAATGCAAATAGTGCCTGGACACAAAAACCACAAAACACACATGTCATTATTTATTTTTATATCATATACCCAACATTAAAGCTTTTCATTCTAATATGAGCTGAGTGTATTGATTCCTATTTTAGTCTGTAAATTTTAAAGCAATAAAGCAGCAGCTTTTCTTAAGCATTACCCAGAGCTGACAAATTTCAAATATTCTAATATTAGTCACCAACGGAGGAAAAAAGAGAGGGGAAAAAAAAGCCTCTGGAAAAGGAATAATTAAACATAGGATATTTGGACCCCCACAAATGTATGCAGAAAAGGTTTACTTTGGTGTATTTACCTGTCCATTAGAAAGAGGAAATGCATGCTTGTTGAGGTTTTCAAATATCCCTAGTTTACTCTGTTCTTCCTGTTTATAAGCAAGCCGCAAGTTCCTCATATCCTGTTAAACAATTAGCAAAACTCAGTTATTCAACATACATCGGGCACCTATAAGCCAGATACCGTGCCATAAATAAGGAAATTAATTTTTTTATTCATTTCTCCTTTTATACTTTATCTTGCTCCAACTAACAAAAGACAATTTAACAAAATACCTCCAATGATATTTTTAAAAATTAAGTGAGGGAATTGGAACAAAGGGGATATGTGTGGTAAAAATTCATCAGATGGAAACAAGAAGATTCATACCCAAGTCCTGTGCACTTTCTTGCTAAACTTGTGCCACAAAATTAGTTGTACTCTTTAAGCTGCTGAAAGTATCAGTTAAGAATTCATGCCATCCATAAAACAGAAATGTAGCAGACACTCCTCCCCCACATACTCACAGAAAGGACTCCTTATTGGGTACAGATTGTAGCCCTCAGTAACATCCTTACAGCAATACAATGCTGTTTCTCCACACCAGTTTCTTAAAATGCCCCCAATGCAAGCTGATGGCCAAAGGCCAAAGCACAAGTCAGCAGGAATAATCCCACCAAGGCCAACTGTGATGGTGTGATTTCTTCCCAGGATGTTTTCAGCAGTGTCCTTGACCTTTCAAAATCTATGCTCTTGTTAGTTAAACACAAAAATCTCACTCTTCCTTAACATTATATGAACTTTGAAGGTAAATATGACCACAAATTAAAAAAATAGCAATTAAAATGAAGTTATTCTTGTGGTATTATTTGTAACAGCAAAAAGAATGGAAATAACCTAAATGTCCATCAATAGGCGGCACTTAAAATTAAACTGCAGTACAGTTGATGAAACACTAGAGAGCTGTTAAAAACAAGCAGCAGCTCTGTATGTACTGACGGAATGGAGTGTTGCGATGTATTGTCAAGGGGAAAAAGAAAAGGAGTAGAACAGTGTATATAATATACTACCATTTACGTTTTCTTTTTTTTTTTATGAGTTTCGCTCTTGTTGCCCAGGCTGGAGTGCAATGGCACAGTCTCCGCTCATTGCAACCTCCGCCTCCCTGGTTTAAGCGGTTCTCCTGCTTCAGTCTCCCGAGTAACTGGGATTACAGGCACCCACCACCACTACCAGCTAATTTTTGCATTTTTAGTAGAGACAAGGTTTCACCATGTTGGTCAGGCTGGTCTTGAACTCCTGACCTCAGGTAATCCACCTGCCTCGGCCTTCCAAAGTGCTGGGATTACAGGCATGAGCCACTGCACCTGGCCCCACTTACATTTTCAAAGAAGGACTATACATACATTCTCATGTGCATAGGCTATCTGTGGAGGGTTACATTAGAAATCGGTAATAGTGGGTGCCTGAAATGAGTGGAACGAGGTGGCAGGGTAGTGGGTGGAAGGAGACTGATTTTTTACTATATACAGTTTTTGTATCTCTTAAATTTTGTATCACCTGTTAAAAAATAAATCCCACACCTTATAAGGCTCTTAGGCATGATCTGAGAAGACTGGGAGCATGACCTTAGTAATTCTAGGTTAGAGAACATTTAAAGTAGTTGTTAGCAAATGCTCACCCTGGCCATAAAAATATCTTAGTAAAAGAGCCCCAGGACACCTGCCTAAGCAACATAATTTCCTGAAATGCTCTCCCTCTAAGCTACATGGCTACACACATACACGTTGGTGGCTGACTGAGCTGACTTGCTATTTTAGATTGCTATTTAAGATTGCTTACAAGCTAAGGAAAGAGCACGTGCAAAGATTCTGGGGCAGGGGGGTGGCGGCGGTGTGTGTCAAGTATGAACCACCAAAGGAAAGCCCATGTCACTGGGATGGCCAGAATGAGAGGAGGGCAGTTTGAGACGAAGCTGCAGAGGAAAGGGGGTCAGGCAAAGAAGTCTTGTAAGAAGAGTTTTTCCTTTAGTCTAAGGATAATGGGAAGATACTCAAGCGTCATGAGAAAGGGGACAACATGTTTCAAAATTGCAGAACCAATCAAGTCACCCCTCTGCTTGCCACTGTTCCATATGGGGAACCCTGCCTGAGAAGGACAGTTGTCAGGTAGTGCCTAAAGTGAGTTTAGTAAGCCAACAGATTCATGATCTGGAAGAGTAAAGTGTTCTTTGGAAAAAAAAAAAACTGGTTTTGAGCGCAGTCTAGGACCAACCAGAGGGAGCTATCCTCAGAGACTGAATCAAAACAAATAGATTGTAAGGAATCCTAACCCAAAATTTGGAAGGGGCCCTGACGATCCTGCAGGCAGGATCTCTTTCCTGGTACTTCAGGTAGGGTTTTTGGTAAACCACATTACCAAAGTAAAGTCACTGGGAATAAAATACATCAGTTAAGAGTGGGTCCTACATGACTTCATGATTAAAGTTATCACACACATTTCTACTTAAATTATTAGAAGGGTACAAAATAAACAAACAAGCCCAGCTCAACATAAAAATTCCAACATAGCCAAGAAACTTCATCTCATTTTTAATCACAAAATGTATGGACCACTGCTGTCCCTTTAGGAAGTCTCTGACCATCCACATTGTTCTGAACGTAGTCTTAAAACAACAAACTGGGAAAATGTATTGATCTCTGCTTTTCACTTGATTTCTCTGAGATGTGACAAATAATCACTTAGGTTACAGGTCCACATTAATTAGAAATACAGTCGGCCCTTACTAGCCATGGGTTCCACATTTGAGGATTCGAACAACTGCAGATACAAAATATTTTTTAAAAGGATGGTTGCATTTGTGCTGAACATGCAGAGACATTTTTTCTTGTCATTATTCCCTAAACAATACAGTATAACAACTATTCACATAGTGTTTACACTGTATGAGTTATTATAAGCAATACAGAGATGATTTATAGTATATGGGAGAATGTTCTTAGGCTATATGCAAATACTACAGCAGTTTATATAAAGGACTTGGACACCCATGGATTTTGGTATCTGAGGAGGAGGCCCTGGAATCAATCCCCACTGATACTAAGGAACAACTGTACTTCAATAGAAAAGGTTTACTTCAAAGGGCTACAGAATAGTTTAAATTCGATATGAGATTTGAAGAGGTTGCTATCCCGAAAACATTTGAGATACTAGCAGTACAATTATTCTACTGTCCAAAGACCATGAAGACACTGAGGGAGAAAAAGTTCAGATCTTTTAGTTTTCGCTTGTGTTTCTATTATACCTTGCACACTATCTCTATACCACAGGAATTGTCTCCATGGCTCTGTGCTCCAATCTTCTCAACTCTGCTGATCACTCCAAGGGGAACATCAAGGATAAAATGTGGGTCCTAGGTTTAAAAATTAAGATCAATGTCTATTAGTGTCAGTCAACAGTTTTCATATTTTAAGTCTTTGCTGGGTTACAAAATATGTTTGTTTACTTCGCATTTCCTCTTTGTCCCAGCTAAACTGAAGTCTGATTGATAGCATTCCTTATGAAATATATATTGAGACAACAATGGAATTTCCCCCCCAGGTTTAAGCAGTACTTTAACAGCCTTTGTCTTCAAGATACAAACACCTGTTTGCAAAAGTGTACATCTCAAAACCCAACCTGTGGTTATCTCAGGGTAATGGGATTTCAGGGGTCTTTTTACATTCTTCTTTTAGTGCTCCAAAGTGTTTCTTTTAAAATAAAACACACTTTAAAAAACTCACCCTTTCGACATTTTTGAAGTACAGCTTAAAGTCCGTCACTGTCAGGGTTCCACTCACTGCTCCCATAAATGGGCAGATATACATGACATCTTTCACTGAAAGAAAAGGGCTAAAGTAGCAACTACTGCCACAGACTTGTGCTTCCATAAAACTTAACACGAGTTTTCCAAATACATATTTGTGATTCCAGTTTTCTAGGAATTTTGTACTTTATAGGATTATATCAATTATGACTTTCAATACAGAGAGATGCATAGTCTTCTAATAAATTTCTATTTTTTAAAACAAAATTCTGATTTGATACTTAATGAGGTTTTAAGTAAAGGGCCTCATAATAAGTTATATCCTGTCATTTTCCTAGGTAGTTAACATTTTCCTGGGTGATAAATTAATCATATTCAAAACATTAATTGAACTCTGAAAACCCTGGGCTACCATTTCATGAATTGCTGCTACTTAAAACTAATGAAAGCTAAACACTGTCTCCTAATGCACCTCCAAAGGAAACTCTTTTCACAGAAGACAAAACCTAGAACCACATCAATGAAGTGGAAAAAAACTTGTTTCAAATTCCTTATCAGCTTCCTTATCAGTTTTAACTTTTTGTTAATATCTATTAGGTACATGACATATTTAATTCCTATTAGTATTAAGAAGCTAACATCTATCACAAAGACACCACATCTTCATGTTTTCCCAAAGTGCCATTCCACTGGAATGACAAGAATATACATAGCTATATATGAGTCCAAGTGAGACAACAAAAGGCTTTAATGTCACTGAACCAAATTCTCACACTACTTCCATTTAACTTTTCTATAACTCCTTATGTACTGAGAGCCTTCTATTGCTGGGATTCTGGGTATAATTGGAAACAGTTCCTGTCCATGAGCAGCCCATGACCTGTGAGAGATACCACACAGAAAATCACCATTATACTAGAGTAGAGGTCCCCAACCTTTTTGGCACCAGGGACTGGTTCATGGAAGACAATTGTTCCATGGACCAGGGTGGAGGTAGGGGGATGGTTTCAGGATGAAACTGCTTCACCTCAGATTATCAGGCATTAGACCCTCATAAGGAGCATACAACCTAGATTCCTCACATGCGCAATTCACAATAGGGTTCGTGTTCCTATGAGAATCTAACCACTGATCTGACAGGAGATGGAGTTCTGGCGGTAATGCTCAATAGCCCGCTGCTCACCTCCTGCTGTGCAGCCCTGTTCCTAACAGGCCGTGGACTAGTGCTGATCCACAGCCCATGGGTTGGGGATCCCTGTACTAGAGGCTGACAAAAGCTAAAATAACAATGTGGATATAAAGTACTACAATGAAAGTTCAGAAAAGGATCAGTTTAACTCAGTAGGAAAGTGGGTAGGGGGAGTAAGAGAAGGAAAGGAGGAAGGGCACAGTGATAAGTTGTTAGAGGTTAGTATGCCTGGATCAATGGGTGCAGTGAGGACAGTGGAACACGACGTCAGAGAAGTTGGCAGGGAGCAGATTGGCAAGTGCTTCTGTAGGATACTGAGGCATTATCATCATTATCCTTAAAAGATAACTGACTTTAAACAAAAACAAAAACTATATATTGTGGGGTTTATAACATATGTAAAAGTAAAACAGATGACAACAACAGCACAAAGGGTGGGAGGGGACAAATGGAAGTATACTACTATAAGGTTCTTATCTTGTACATGAAGCAGCATACAATCATTTGAAGGTAGACATAAAGATGTAAAATAACTAGTTACATAACAAAACAAAAAATTATAGCTAATATGCAAGCACAAGACATAAAATAGAATTCTAAAAAGTAAAAACCCCATAGTCTCAACCCAAAAGCTCCTTCAGCTGATAAACAACTTTGATAAAGTTTCAGGATACAAAATCAGCACACAAAAATCACTAGCTTTCCTATACACCAACAGCCAGGCCAAGAGCCAAATCAGGGATGCAATCCCTTTCACAATAGCCACAAAAATAATAAAATACCTAGGAATATGACTACCCAGGGAAGTGAAAGATCTGTACAATGAGAATTACAAAATACTGCTTGAAGAAATTAGAGATGACATAAACAAATGGAAACACATTCCATGCTCATGGATAGGAACAATCAATATCATGAAAATGGCCATACTGCCCAAAGCAATTTATAGATTCAATGCTATTCCTATCAAACTACCAATGACATTCTTCTCAGAACTAGAAAAAACTACTTAAAATTCATATGGAACCAAAAGAATAGCCAAGGCAATCCTAAGCAAAAAGAACAAAGCTGGAGGCATCATGTTACCAGACTTCAAACTATACTACAGGCCTACGGTAACCAAAACAGCATGGTACTGGTACAAAAATAGACACACATAGACAAATGGAACAGAATAGAGAGCCCAGAAATAAGGGTGCATACCTACAACCCTCTGATCTTCAACAAAAGCAAGCAATAGGGAAAGAATTCCTTTTTCAACAAATGGTGCTGGGATAATTAGCTAGCTGTATGCAGGTAAGTGAAACTGGATCCCTTCCTTACACCATATACAAAAATCAATTCAAGATGGATTAGAGACTTAAATGTAAAACCCAAATCTATAAAAACCCTGGAAGACAACCTAGGCAGTACCCTTCTGGACAGAGGAACTGGCAAAGACTTCATGACAAAGATGCCAAAAGCAATCACAATAAAAGCAAAAATTGACAAATGGAATCTAATGAAACTAAAGAGCTTTCACACAGCAAAAGAAACTATCAACAAAGTAAACAGCCTACAGAACGGGAGAAAATATTTGCAAACTATGCATCTGACAAAGGTCTAATATCCAGCATCTACAAGGAATTTAACAAATTTACAAGAAAAAAAAACAAACAACCCCATTAAAAAGTGGGCAAAGCA
>NW_016830445.1:333158-338413 GCF_001698545.2 Rhinopithecus bieti
AGTGGGCAAAGGACAAGAATGGATATTTTTCAAAAGAAGACATACATGCAGCCAATAAGCATATGAAAAAAAGTTCAGTATCACTGAACATTAGAGAAACGAAAATCAAAACCACAATGAGATACCATCTCACACCAGTCAGAATGGCTATTATTATATTAAAAAGTAAAAAAACAAAAACAAAACAAAACAAAACAAAAAAAAAACAAACAGATGATAAGGTTGCAGAGAAAAGGGAATGCTTATACACTGTTGGTAGGAGTGTAAATTAGTTCAACCGTTGTGGAAAGCAGTGTGGCGATTCCTCAAGGAGCTAAAAATAGAACTACCATTCGACCCAGCAATCCCATTACTAGGTATATGCCCAAAGGAATATAAATTCTTCTGCCATAAAGACACACTCACATGTATGTCTGCTGCAACACTATTCACAATAGCAAAGTCATGGAATCAACCTAAATGTCCATCAATGCCAGACTGGATAAATAAAATGTGGTACATATACACTACGGAATACTTGCAGCCATAAAAAAGAATGAGATCATATATCCTTTGCAGGAACATGGATGGAGCTGGAGGCCATCATCCTTAGCAAACCAACACAGGAACAGAAAACCAAATACTGTAGGTTCTCATTTCTAAGTGGGAGCTAAATGATGAGAACACAGACACAGACACAAAGAAGAGAACAACAGACATTGGGGCCTGCTTGAAGGTGAAGGTTGGCAGGACGGAAAGGATCAGAAAAAGTATCTACTAGGTTCTAGGCCTAGTATCTGGGTAATAAAATAATCTGTACAACAAATTACCATGACATGAGTTTACCTATATGCACATGTACCCCTGAACCTAAAATAAAAGTTTAAAACAAAAGTACTCAATTCAACCATAAAAAGAGGAAAAAAAGAATAAAGAATAAATGAGACCTCTAGCCAGACAGATGAGAAAAACAAAAAAGACATGTACATTAATAATATCAGAAATGAGAAAGATGTCACTGCAGATTCTACAGATACTAAAGAGTAAGGAAATATGATAAATGACTTTATGACAATAATTTGACAACTTGGATTAAATGGACAAAATCCTGGAAAGACATAAACTACCAAAGCTTACTCAAAAGAAAACCACAGTCTAAACAGTCATATAGCTACTAAATAAATTAAATTTGTAGTTAAAAACCTTCGCACAAAGGAAACTCAAAGTCCAAGCAGCTTCACTGGTAAACTCTACCAGATACTTAAGTAAGAAATAAGCTATCCCAGAAAACTAAGGAAGAGAGAATAATTCTCAATTCACTCTATGAAGCCAGCTTTACTCTGATACCAAAACATGACAAAGCAATTACAAGAAAATCACAGACCAATATCTTTCATAAATGAATATTGATGTAAAACTTCTAAACAAACTTTTAATAAACCAAATCCAACAATTTATAAAATGGATAATACATAATAAGCAAGCTGAGTTTATCCTGGGAATGCAAGATTGATTCAACAATCAAAATTAATTGATGTAATCCAGGATATTATAGGTTAAAGAAAATCATGGTTTCATCAATCGATGCAGAAAGAGCATTTGACAAAATCAAACATCAATTCCTGATGAAAACTCACAACAAACTAGGAATAGAAAGGAACTCCCTCAACATGATAAAGGGCATCCACAGTAAAAACCTACAGCTAATATTATACTTCATGGTGAAAGACTGAAAGCTTTCCCAAGATCAGAAAGACAAGAATGTCCGCTCTCACCTCTTCTCTTTAACATTATCCTGGAGGTTCAATCAAGAGTAATAAGGTAAGAAAAAGGAAATAAAAGGCATTCAAATTGGAAGGGAAAAACTGGAATGCTTATATACTGCTACTAGAAATGTATACTGGTACAACCACTTGGAAAACACATTAGCAGTTTTTTAAAGAAACTGTATAGCTATCATCTGATCTAGCCACTTCATCTATTAGGTATTTACTCAGGAGAAAAGAAAAGATATGTTCATATAGACTTGTGCATTAGTGTTCACAGCAGCTTTATTTGTAACAGCCAAATAGTAGAAACAACCTAAATATCTACTAACAGATGAATGGATAAGCCATCTGTCATGTAGCCATCTAATGGAATCCTATCCAGCAATAAAGAAGAATGACTGTTAACTCATGCCACACTATGGATATCAAAATAATTATTTGATTTGAAGAAGCTAGACAAAAAAAGAACATACTCTATGATTATATCTCCAAAAACACTAGAAAATATAAGCTAGCCTGTAGTGCCTGGGGATGGGGGAGAAGGCAGAGGAAGTAGGGATTATAAAGGGGCATAAGGAAACGAAAACTTCTGGGAGGTGATGAATATCTTTGTTACCTTGACTGTGATGATGGTTTTTCAGGTGTACACTGTGTCAAAACTCTTCACATTCTGACAATGACAAACTGAAATAATACTCTAGATGGAGTACTTTACTTCACAATGACCTATTTTAATACTTTGCCTCCAGGAATATATTTTATTAAAAAGTAGAGGGTCAATTTACTTACCCTTTGCAAGCCACTGGAGGAGCATAAAGCATACTTACATCACTTAAGGATGTCTTAAGATCTAACTCTAAGATATTTCCAATAATTTGTCCTGGAGTGGGGCCAGGCAGGAGTTTCTCTCTCTTGAGCTCTGTTTCCAGAGTGAAAGGAAAAGAAAATGGGAGAGAAAGAGCAATAGGACCGCAGCTAAATCCACTGAAGCCTCCTCTTCTTATACAACTGTGAGCTTGCAATCCAAGCTTTTATAACACTCCCTGCTCATTCAAAATATGTATCTGATGTGCAAAGTTGTCAATCACCTACATGAGCTCTAATCTTTTCTGAGCTGACTTTGATTCACTGACAAATTATAAAACTAAAGTGAAAACAACCTCTTCACATTTCACATTTTAAATCTGTGTTGTTTACTGTCTGAAGAAGAAGCAGGGGCCTGACATAATTACCTCTGCATTTTAAACAGATCATTAAGAAAGCAGTATGAGGGCAGAGCTAGAAGAACGCCCAGAGAAGGAAGAAAGAGGTCAGAGGACTGCCAGGATAGAATGAAGTCCTAGAACTCAAGGAAATAAAGAATTTCAAAACCAAGGAGAAGATAAGCATGGTCCACAGACACAGACTAGGATATACAGCAGCAGTAATTGATTGGAGGATCTGGTGGGAGAGCCCCGCTACTCAAATATTCTTGGCACAAGATGACTATACTCTGAGACTGAGTGTGCCTCTTTGGGAGAAAGCCATGATGGAAGAAGGAAACAGTCTAGAAAATCAGACTGTCCAACCCAACCAAGTGATGAGATTAATGGGTCGCATCCAGCTTCCCCTCCCATCCACCCATGGCACAATCAACTACTCCCTGAAAGGCCTGGCAATACACCATGGAGGGATATGGGAGCCCTCATGCCATCACCTTTAAAAGCCAGGATGGCAACACAAGCCCTTGCCATGCACCAAAACTGTACTTTTTGGGATCTGATAAACCACTAAAATTTCTTTGCTAAGTTCTCAAAACTGTTATTAAAACATGATATAGATCTCCTATTGATAAATTTTCCTTATACTGAAGGATTCCAACAAAGCAGTGAACTGACATTACATTGAGTGTCTAATCAGCTTTCAGTTCACCAGGAAAAGTCAGGCTCCTCTTCTGTTGGGAACGCCATCAAATACTCAATTGGAACTTCATGGGATCCTCTACAGTCTTCTATCTCTTAGGTCATGATGACACTAATGAGGATGAATAGATCTAGTCCATTTGTCCCCTAATTAAGTTGGTCTGGCTGATCTCCAGCACACACATCACCTCCACTTGCAAATTAAGTGCCATTTCATTTTATGGATCTCAACAAGCAAAGTGTACACACAAAACTTACCAATGGCTTTAATTGATTCTCCTGGAAAAAGTGGAGCCTCTTCCATCTGTGCCAGCTTATTTCCATCCCTTAGAGCCTGGCAAAAACAAACAAACAAACAAAAAACAAAACAAACAAACAAACAAAAAACACCAAACAGGAGTAAATCTCACTTTCTGTATACCTGTGAAAAATTTTGATGTTCTGTGATGTCACTATAAGGCTACAGAAGCGTGCAAAATAAGCACCCAACCCCTCAAAAGACAATTTCAAAGCTCAGCATCACAAGACATCATGCTGCATATTCTAGCAAATTGTTACAACATATTTAAATTTCACAGTTAGGAAGCATTAATACAGAAATGGCTTGACATGACAGAAAGATACTGTAATAACTACACAGATAACTACTAAAAGGTGTCTCTAGAATTTGCAAATAAGGTCAGAAAAAAGTTACCTTCTGAGCATGAAACTAATACAAATAAAACCAACATGAGCTATAGGTGCTTAGCTAACTGTAGAAATAACCCAGCCTATGAGACAGTTTGGGAAGGCCAGAATTCTAATTAAAATAACCAGAGAATAGTCTCAGTACAGTACATAACTAAGAAAGGCCTACGCTTTGGTACTGCAGCCCAGCTGTGTGTGTGTGTGTGTGTGTGTGTGTGTGTGTGTGTGCGTGTGCGCTTGTGCACACAGACATGCATGCACAAAGTGTATGACCAGGGACATAAAGAGTGAAGTTCTCAGTGTTCACCCAATCCAGGCCATGAGAGTGTGCTCTCATCTGGCAGGCAACAATATTCAATCCCTACTGCGGAGCAGGGTGTTTTCATCAGGCACGTCCCAAGACAATTCACTTTGCAGTAATTTCACACTCACCAAGAAAATTGCTAATGATTTACTAGGTTTCCTGGCTACAATGATGCTAGGAAAAGGATACCTTAGATGGCCAGAAGAATACATGCCCACGTTTTAAAATTAGCAGATTGGCACTGCAGCTCAGTAGCCAGTCCCTTGTGAGCTTGGTTGGATAGTGCCAGATAATTGAGAGGAGGTGAGAAAATGGTGTTCTTGAACTACGAAGTTAGGGACCAAAGCCTGAACTCGGGGCCTACTCCGAGGTACCGGCACCCTGTGAAATGCTGCCAAGGAAACCAGTCACTTTCTCCTCGGCATCTCTGACATAATGTGTCATGAATAAGAATAAGGTGATCAAAACCCCCAGCAATTCCAAAGCTGTATTTCACAGAGCATTACTTTCCCAAGAGATGTGAATAGTCTTAAAAATAAATAAATAAATAAAAGTTTGGGAAATGTCGGGTTAGGCAAAACAAGTTCAGCTGCCTTTTTTTTTTTTTTTTTTTTT
>NW_016830445.1:339582-342115 GCF_001698545.2 Rhinopithecus bieti
AGCTGCTTTAATCAACTGAATCTAGAGGAGCTTAGGAAAGGTATGACTCTCTCTATTTAGAGCAAGCCACATCAAACATTTGAAAGTCCTCAATCCAGGACTAATAAAATGTTGCATATAGGAGACAGAGGTGATTAGGACCATTTTAAGAATACACAATGCTCCCAAGATAGAAGTTGAAAATCAAGCATTTCTCTTCTCTTCCCATAGTCATGTCAAGTTTGGCTTGAAACTTCTGTGCATTTGTATGTCAGTGAGACATAGTAAGGCAAATCTCTTACTAACGATAAATCTGGAACATGCTTTTTAAATGGCAAAAAAGAACAACTATTGGAATAAAACAAAGATGTGACCCAATTGCTTCAGATTTCCCCATAGGAGATTCCTTTTGTAAAAGAAACACATTTAGCTTTAGCATAGAAACTCAAGAGGAGAAGAGTTTTAAAAGCTTGGAGGTTTTTTGTTTGCTTTGGTGAGTATAGTAGATTCCCTTTATGAAGCTGCTGTTAGGAGAAGGGAATCACACTTATGCTACGTTAAGCTTTTACTGCAACTACGAGGTTGCACAGGACATGATTTGACCCTTGATTTATCCAACCCATGTTCAGCACAATCAAAGGATGGAATATTCTTATGAACTAAATTTGATTTCATAAACACACCCATTCCTCTTGGTGCCGTGGCTCAAAGTGCTGCCCAACTGGGGAACTCCCTCTGATGACCTCATCCCAACTTTGTTCCAGTGACCCTGAAGGTCTAGCAGAAGTCTGCCAGCTCCCTGAATTTGTTCCTGAGGGCTCCAGCCCACCCAACAACCCTGACCTCTTTGCTACTTTTCTCCTTAGCCTGAATCCAAGCCACCAGGTGGATAGTTTATATAACGGTTGCATGCCAAAAGTAGTGGCTTTCAAACTGGGCTCTTCAAGTTGCTTCCGGGGTCACTAAAGGAGGGTGAGGCTGGATGATGGTGGACAATGGTGCAGCTGAGCACCTGGGGCATGCCACGCATCCCTGGAGCTGCTCTTCTCTTGGTTTCACATAAGCATTGGGGAAAGTACTGCAGCTTTAAAAGACTCCAGAGAGGGTCTAGAGGTACTGAGCGGAGTAAGCACTCAGGAATACTCTATGAATAATTTTGTATTCTGATTAATATATGTAACAATTCCACAACTATCTACATGGTACCAGGTACTATGTTGGGCACAGATCATGCATATTTGAAGACAGCAAAGTGTGCACCCTCAAGGAGCACCCTTAGCGTATGTATCTGTCCCCTCTATGTCTATGTAAAGGCACTGCAGAATCCAACCGTGATGGAGGGTCATTAACCCCATCAATAACCCTATATGGGCAAACCGAGAAACACAGACAAACAAATTTCTAGTTGACAAAATGTTGGATAAACCAATTTTTGCAAATAATGTCATATGGAATCTACCAAATTTGGACAGGAGGGCACTACTATTGTGGTAAAAGCATCTGGAAAGTCTAGAATGAAATGGCTTCTAAATACATGATCTGTAGCTACAAACAGATGAACATGTAGAACTTGCCACCTGATCAGCTTCAGCTTCAGAAGGGTAGCCATTGTGTTCTTCCTGAATCTCCTGCACAGCACCAGGTGCATGGACAAGAAAAAGCAAAGAGGAGAAAGAGAAACACGTGCAAACAGACAGGTGAAAGGACAGAATTTCTTTTTTAAGGAGACAGTAAGCATGTAAAAGTCGACACACCTTTCATGACTTTGCAAATCACAACATTTTCCCCCTTGGAGTTAAGGAAATAATGTGTAGGCCATCTATAGCATCCTCAGCCTAAAATGGAGTATCTACTCTGTGTTTGTGTTGGGGTAGAAAAATGAAAAGCAAACAAACATCACGAATTTCAAAGAAGGTACTGTCTTTTTAAAACCAAGCAATACACAGCATATAGCAAAGAAACAAAATAACAGGCACATAATGTGCTCACAGAAAATAAAGCATACCACAGAAATCTGGTAAAGGGCAAATCAAGCCAAAATACAAAGGCAGTTTATAGACATGTATTTTAAACACAGTAAGTATTCATATTACATTGCTCAGGGATCAATTCCACTGCACACATGCATATATCACATGCTGGAGATTATATACATATATGTGTGTGTGTGTGTATACACACATATATACACATGTCTGTTTCTTATTGCTTATTGCTAATTAAATTCTGTGATTTATAAATCAATATCATATTAAATATTTCTAATTACAGTATCAACACACTTCCAAGAAATGGCTAAAAGGCCACACATCTTTATTTAATTTTTTCCAATCCCTTTAAAGGTATACTGTCCTTAATTTCCTTATAGAATCTATTCTTTTTTTGAAACTTTAAAAATTGGGCTTTTTATTCAGCAGGTGGTAAAAATATGAATACTGAAGATGACAAGATTGTAATCTCTTTTTAAAGTTCTATCAAGTCTCTGAGGCTAAAAATATTCAAGTTAGCCTATATATATTTTTGCTTCATGAAACTTTGGTTGCAATGACTATCG
>NW_016830445.1:344909-364501 GCF_001698545.2 Rhinopithecus bieti
TAAGATAAAAACTATTATGGACGGGCGCAGTGGCTCACGTCTGTAATCCCAGCACTTTGGGAGGCTGAGGCAAGTGGATCACTTGAAGTCAGGAGTTCGAGACCAGCCTGACCAACATGGTGAAACCCCATCTCTACTAAAAATACAGAAAATTAGCTGGGCGTGGTGCCAGGCACCTGTAATTCCACCTACTTGGGAGGCTGAGGCAGGAGAATCACTTGAACCTGGGAGGCGGAGGTTGCAGGGAGCCGAGATCACACCACTGCACTCCAGCCTGGGCAAGAGCCAGACTCTGTTTCAAACGAAACAAAACAAAACCAAAAACAAAAACAAAAAAAAACACCTATTACTGGTCCCATGTTTTGACAAGAAAACCAAGGCGCAGTTTAAGTAACCTGGCTGAGTTCAAGGTGGCAGAGCAAGTAGTTAAACCCCAGAAGTCTAGTTCTGGATTTGTGCCCGTAACAACTCTACTATACTGCCTCAGCATGGCGCCTCTATCATCAGACCGTTTAAACTACAGCCCTAAACCTATTTTGACTCCTCAAATGTTAAATATCTCTTAACTCCCTTCAGGTTTTTTGAAGAAATCAATACCACTAACCCTTCCTCCACCTCTCTACCTCCCAACCTCCATTCTGTAACTACAATTAATGTTTTGATGCTTTGTCTATAAATTGATAGTAAAAACTGAAAACTAAAAAATAACATTCACAATAAAATCTTTACGAAAATATTGTCCACTGCAGAACCAAATTGTGCAACTGAACCTTGATATGATTTGGACGTTGTCCCCTCTAAATCTCATGTTGGATTCTAATCCCCAGTGTTGGAGGTGGGGCTTGGTGGGAGGTGTTTGGGTCATGAGGGTGGATCTCTCACGGCTGGGCACTGTCTTTGAGCTAGTGAATGAATGCTTTTGAGATCTGGCTATTTAACAGTGTGTGCTACCTCCCGCTGCCTTGCTCCCACTCTGGCCATGTGAGGACAGCAGCATCTCCTTTGCTTTCCACCATGATTGTGAGCTTCCTGAGGCCTCCCCAGAAGCCACGCAGATCCCAGCACTATGCTTCCTGTTAAACCTACAGAACTGTGAGCCCAGTAAACCTCTTTACAAATTACCCAGTCTCAGGTATTTCTTTATAGCAATGTGAGAACAGCCTAACACAAACCTCATATATGGGAGTTATAACTCCTTGTCAATAGGCCTTTGCCACTAGAAGGAGAAACTAACTTGAAAAAGGGTGCAAAGGGGTGAGATGATAATCTGCTTTTAAACTCACATAATTCTTTGCCTACTGCCATGAAATCCTCGGTGTTCTTGGTATTGTTGAGGGGAGAAGGTCAATGGAGGCTTACCCAAAAGTCTCTAAGTTGATACCTATTATGTTTTCTCTGGATCACCATGTCCCTCTCCTGAAATAAGCCATTTCAAACACATGCACAGAGCTTCATTTTTTTCTTAAATGTGATTCTGATGGAAGTCATAGGAAAATAGGTTGTAAGCCAGGAGGCCTGGAAGCCAGCTCTCGCTGATGATACACAGCTTCCTAATGCCTGCATTCTGGGCCTCACTTTCGACACATAAAATGAGGGGAGTCTATGGGATGACTGCCAGGACCCTACCAGTTCCCAACTCCCAAGGATTTGGGGTATCTAGGCCTCAGTAGAAGACTAAAGAAAACATCTCCCAAACTGAGGCTAAGGGAGATAAATCGGCATAGTGGTTAAAAGAACACACTCCAGAGTGAAATCCCAGCTCCAGCACCTACTTACTGGCCACAGGACCTCAGGCGAGCCACACACCCCCAGCTTGGAATCTTAGTCTCCTCTTCTCTAAATGGGAGATGTCGAGTGCACCTCCCTTGCAGATTGTTGGCAGAGTTAAATCAGTTAAGACAATTGTACCTGGGGTGGATAAGTAACCTCTTCCAGTTGATGAGTCTCAGCTGCCCCAACTTGTGCCACAACTATTTTCACACACCCCACATCCCCTCCCTCAACTCCTAAACATGTCAAGAACCTATGAGAAGGTGCAAAAACAGTTGATAGTGATCTTAATCTATTTAAGAAAGCAAGCATACAGCGCCAAAGTTAATGTTACTGGCCCTTGTCGTGCTCTCAATGGCTTTCACTAAATCAAGAAAAAGTAACAAAATTCAAATTTGTGTGAAAGTTTGTGTTGGGAATAAAACTCCCTTCCTCTGTCCTTCAGGGCACTCCCAAGCAGTGAGGTGAGGGCTTCTGTTGACCACTTGCTTTGGGTGGACTTGGGTAAGGGAGCCAGTATACTTTGCCCTTCTAGGATCTGCCTGCCAGAGAGACCCTGAGAGTACAGCCTGGTCTTCCAAGCCTGTGGAGATTTCACCTATGTGGGCCCTGCCCGGAGAGATTGGCTGCAGTTGTCCAGGGCTACCTTTGGGTGCACATGTTTAACTCTAGAATGATGAACGAGGCAGCCCACCTAAATCAGCCCCTCCCAGCCAACTTTTGTCAATGAATAAAGCTGATACTTTGGTCTAAACTGTTTGGCTCCAGTTTTAATTCTTGAAAAGGTAACAGTTGACACCCTGAAATCCCCAAAGTGCGAAAGTATTTCAGAAAGTTTTCAAATGCAGCCAGTACTAGTACTACAAATAATAACAAGCAGTTACTGAAGGCTTACTATTACACCAGGTACAGTACTAAATGCTTTATGAGTTAGCTCAACCCTCCCAGCCACCCATATGACAAACAAGGGAACTGAGGCAGTGAGAGGCATGGTAACTTGCCCTAGGCCATATAGCCAGCGGCAGCACAGCAGGAATTCAAACCAAAGCTGGCTGGCTTTAGCAAGCATGCTCCTGACCCCAACACAGCCCCACCTAAATCTGTTTCCCTTTTTGAGGGAGCTGACAAAGACCCTTAACTCCCAGAATGCCCTACTCTGCCCTGCTCTCTCCTTCCACCACAACTTGTTTACATGTCTATTTTAACACTTACCACAGGCCAACTCGTACTGTAATTTTCTGTGTCTCTTGGCCTGACTATGAACCCCATGCAGCCCAGCCCAGCCCAGCCCCTTGCACATAATAGGTACTCACATCATGTTTCTGGAAGTGGAGTAGTGTTCAGCAATGACAACACACTCCTCTTGTATTTGTTCTTACACATTATATTTTTGTAGAGTAACAGCGTACAGTAAATGAGCATTTGTGTTCCATCCATATGTCACCTCATTTAATATATTCAATCTCTGTTTTAATATCCATTATACAGATGAAGACACTGAGACTCAACAAGGTCAACTAACTTGTTAGGCAGCTTGTTAGTTACGGGGCTGGGATCCAAGGTAAAGTGTTCTGACTCCAAATTTTATCTTTTGGATAAAGCACATGAGAAAATTCTAAGTCAAATAAATATCAGTTTTTTTATAAATTAGTTGTCTTTGAACGTATGCCCCAAGAGGCTTCTTCTCAATAAAACATTGTAATATTGGAGTAAAAACTCCACTATTTTCTGCCTTAGGCATAAAGTCTATAAATATTTTTCCTTTAGCAATCAGATTGCTACAAAATACGTATTTTAAAAAAAAGGTTTTACTCTGCTAAGAAGTTGGGACCGTCAGTCAGGAGATGGTTCTTGCTCTAGTAAAACTGAGCATGTTTATTGAAGCCTCAATAACCAGAAGTCCATGCAGGCCAATAAAAATCTAAAATAGTCTTCCCAATACATTTTTTAACAACGTCATCAAAATACAACCCTGGGCCAGGTGCAGTGGCTTACACCTTGGCTTCCCAGTACTTTGGGAGGCCAAGGCAGAAGGACTGCTTGAGTCCAGGAGTCCGAGACCAGCCCAGGTAACATAAGGAGACTCCATCTCTACAAAAAATAAAAATTAGCTGGGTGTGGTGACACATGCCTGTAGTCCCAGCTACTCAGGAGGCCAAGGCGGGATGATCACTTGAGCCTAGGAGGTCAAAGCTGCAGTGAGCCTTGATGGTGCCACTGCACTCCAACCTGGGCAACAGAGCAAGACCCTATCTCCAAAAGAAAAAAAAAAAAAAGTACAACCCTGGTTTTTGGGAAATTAGTCACACCTAAACCTTACCTGATACCTTTGTCAAATCTTGACTGAAACAATCACTCTTAAGGCCCACCATGAAATGTGGCAAATGAGCTGTTCGTTTCTATCCTGGCTGAAGTATGCTGGCCCAATTTCCATTTACAAAAGTAATGAGTATATTGTTAATTGACTAGTAGAAGGATAATTGTTGATATTCTTGTTGTTAACTAAATTTATTATAAGAAACATAATAGTTAACTTCTAACATCTTTTTTAGCATAACTGTATTTTCAGTTGTTATAAATACAATGATACAAATTTTACATGCAATATAGAATCATTCAGCAGTCTAAAAATCTTGACTTTTAAAATTAAACTTTAAATTTTGGGATAATTGCAGAACCACATGCAGTTGTGAGAAATAATACAGATTCCATGTACCAGTCACCCAATTTCCTCAATTGTAGCATATTACAAAACTATAGTACAATATCAGACCCAGGATATTGGCATTGATTACAATCAAGATGTAGAAAAATGTCATCACTACAATGGACTCTACTGTTGACCTTTTATAGCCACATTTTACTCCCCTCCCTGCTTTCCTCTCTTCTTGGCCCCTGGCAACCATTCATCTATCTTTATTTCTATCACTTTGCCATTTGAAGAATGTCATATCAATGAAGTCATACAGTATGTAACCTTTTGGTACTGTCATTATTTTACTCACGTAATTCCTTTAAGATTCATCCAAGTTGCTTGTGTGTATCATTATTTCTTTTTATTGTTGAGTAATATAGTCCATAGCATGGATGTACTACAATTTGTTTAACAATACACCTGATGAAGAACATCTGGGTGGGTTCCAGTTTTTGGCGATTATGAATAAAATTGTTAAAACATTCATGTACAGGTTTTTATGCAAACATAAGATTTAATTTGTCTTGGACAAATGCCCAGGAGTACAATTGTTCGGTCATATGGCAGGTGCACATTTCGTTTTTAAGAAACTGCCAGACTGTTTTCCAGAGTGGCTGTACCATTTTACATTCCCATCAGCAATCAGTGAATAATCTGGTTCTCCACATTTGGTGTTGTCACTTTTCAAAAATTTCTAACCATTCCGATAGGATGTAGTGATATCTCACTGTGACTTTAATTTACATTCCCCTATTGAGAAATGATCCTGAACGTCTTTTCATGTGCTTACCTGCCATGTGTATAATCTTCTTTGTTGAGATGCTTCATATTTTTTGCTCATTTTCTAATTGGATGGTTTGATGTTTTTACTGTCGAGTTTCAAATATTCCTTATATATTCTAAATACTAGTCATCTGTCAGATATGAGGTATGGATCTATTTTCTTCCACTCTGTAGCTTGTCTTTTCATCTTAACCGAGTCTTTCATAGAGCAAAGGTTTTACATTTTGATCAATTTTTCCTTTTATGGATTGTGCTTTTGGTGTAAAGTTTAAGAAGAATGATTTATCTAGCCCCAGATCCTTAAGGTTTTCTTTTTTCTCTAAAAGTTTTATATTTTTAAGTTTGTGATTCATTTTGAGTTAATTTTTGTATAAGATGTGAGACTTAGATCAAGATATTTTGTTTGTTTGTTTGTTTGTCTATAGATGTCCAATTACTCCAGCAGCATTTGTTGAAAAGTCTATCTTTCAACCATTAAATTGTTTTCATGTCTTGGTGGAAAAAAAAAAATCAGTTGAGCATATTTCTGTGGGATGACTTGTAGGTTCTCTGCTCTGTTTCATTGATCTATGTGTCTGTACCTCTGCCATAGTCTTGATTACTGTACCTATACGACATGTCTTGAAGTCATTTAGACTGATTCTTCCCACTTTATTCTTCAAAATTGTTTCAGCTACTTCAGTTCCTTTGCCTTTCCATATAAGTTTTAAATCTATATCTACAAAAAATCTTTCTGGGATTTTGATAGGAATTGTGCTAAATGTGTATATCAATTAGGGGAGAAGTGACATTTTTCCTATATTGAATCATCCAAATACATGAACAACGCTGTATGTATCCATTAATTTAGATCTTCTTTGATTTCTTTAATCAATATTTGGTAGTTTTCAGCATATGAGTCCTGTTCATGTCTTATTAGATTTATACTTGCTATGATTGGAATACATCGCCAAAATTTCATAAGAAAATATTAATATCTAGAACACATAAAAAAAAAAAAACCTCCTACATCTCAACAGCAACAACAAAAACCACAAACATCACAAATAACAAGTGTTGGCAAGAACATCAAGAAATTAGAACCCTTGTGTACTGTTGGAAGGAATGTAAAATGGTACAGCCACTGTAGGGGTTCAAACACGTGCCCTAAATTTCATGTATTGGAAACCAAATCCCCAAATTCATGTTTATTGAAGGTAGGGCCTTTGGAAAGTAATTGGGATTAGATATGGTCATTAGGGTAGGGCTTCCATGATGGGACTGGTGACTTTATAAGAAGAGAGATCTGAGCTAGCAGGTTTGCTCTATCTTGCCATGTGATGTCTCCTGCCATGTCATGACGCAGCAGGAAGGCCCCGACCAGATGCTCACCCCTCATACTTGGACTTCCTAGCCTCTAGAACTGAAAGTAGTACATTTATTTTCTTTATAAATTACCCAGTCTGTGGCATTCTGTTACAGCAGCAGAAAATGGACTAAGACAATACCTAAGTATTTCATTGTTATAATACTAATGTAAATGGCACTGTGTTTTTAATGTTGGTCTCCACGTGTTGCTAGTACATAGAAATGCAACTGACTTTTGTATATTAATCTTATATCTATATTGTCTTGTATCCTGTGACCTTGCTAAACTCACTTATTAGTTTTAGGAGGTTTTTTTGCTGTGTTCTTTCTTCCTTCCTGGTGTCTCAGGATTCCTCCTTTTATTGCTTCCTTTCTGTTCAGAGAACTTTCTTTAGCCATTCTTTTAGGATAGGTACGCTAGTGACAACTTCTCTTCCAGTTTTCCTTCATCTGAAAATGTCTTGATTTCCTCTTCATTCCTGTAGCATATTTTTACATGGTTGACTTTTTTTCTTTTGGCACTTGAAAAATGTTGTGCCACTTCCTTCTGACCTTCATGGTTTCTGATGAAAAAATCCACTGTCATTAGAATTAATTTTTCTTATAGGTAAAGTGTTATTTCTCTTACTACTTTCAATATTTTTTCTTTGTTTTCAGTTTTCAGAAATTTGACTACAATGTGTCTTTGTGTGAATCTGGGGGGATTTCTCTCATTTGGGATTCACTCAGCTTCTTGAATCTGTAGGCTTACGTGTTTTGCCAAATTTGGGGAGCTTTCAGCCATTACTTCTTCAGGTGCTTTTTCAGCCCCATCCCCTCTCTCTCCTTTGGGACTTTGATGACATAAGTGTTAGATCTTTTGTTATACTCCCACAAGTCCCTGAGGCTCTGTTCATTTATCTCTGTTACTCAAATTGGGTAATTTCTATTGTTCGATTTTCAAGTTCACAGATTCTTTTTGTCTGTCCTCTCTACTATGGTGTTGAACCTATCCTTTGAGTTTATTTCATTTATTGTATTTTCTAGTTTTAAAATTTCCATCTGGTTCTTCTTTGTCTCTTACATTTCTTTGTGGAAACTTTTCTTTTTTTTTTTCATTGTTTGTTTCAAGCGTATCTGTAACTGCTTATTGCTTATAAAAAAGCAATTTTATGATGACTTCTTTAAAATCTAACATCTCTATCATCTCAGTTTTGACATCTATTGATTCTCTTTTTTCATTCAGTTTGAGATCTTCCTTATTCTTAGTATAACGAGTGATTTTTCATTAACATCTGCACAGTTGGGGCATTATGTTTTAAGACTCTGGATCTTATTCAAACCTTCTGTTTAAGCTGGCTTTCTCTGACACTGCTCTAAGAGAAGAGGGGCACTACTTCATTACTTCTAGATAGGGGTAGGAGTCCAGGTTCCCTACTCAGCCTCCACTGACACTGCAGAGTGGAGGGCTCCTCATTACTGCTGAGCAGGGGTGAGAGTTCTAGCTCCCACAGAAACCTCCCTGGCTGAGAGAAAAAGGGGTGCCTCATTGTTGCCCTTGATATGGTCTCTACTGACACCACACTAGAAGGGGCAACCTGTCTACCAACGGATGACAGTGAAAGTCATGACTCTTCACCAGGTCTCCCCTAATACCACCACCACTCCAGGGAGTTGGTATGCCTCAGTATAACCTGGCAAAGGTCGAAATCAGGCTCTCCCAACTGGCTTTGTTGGTGGGGTGGGTGTGGGTCATAATTTTTTTCTGTGGTGTTTGGCTGGAGTAGAGTAGTTAGTGTGTTTTCTTTTTGCTAGGTGCCCCTTTCCTGGTCCTCTGGCTAGACAGAGTAGGCTTTTCTTATCTGCGCCTGTTGGCATTTCTGACTCACTGGTTTCTTCAGCAATGAGTCTGGGACATATGCGGCAAAAACAAACCCAGGAAACTCACAACCATGTCATTCCCTGGGTCTTGAGGTCCCTAGCTAGTCTGCCTTTTCTACCTTTCAGAGTATTCTTATGTTTATTTTGTAGATAATATCCAAGGTTTTAGTTGTACTTAGTAAGAAGAATAAGAGAAAATATATTTGCTCCATGTTTTCCAGAAACAGAAGTCTAAATCTTAACATTTTAAGAAATAAGTATTTCCCAAAAACAATGATAGGATAGCACTCTTGTATCTATTACAGTGGTTACAAACTGGAGGCCTATGGTACCATAGGTTTTTTAAAAAAAATTAATTGCTCTTAGGTGGGCATTCCATACTCTCCAGTTCTCTACAGCACTCCTCCATGTCTGCCTAGATTTGTGAACTGTCCCATGAAGGCATCTGAGTTTGCAACCTCTGATTTGTAAGTCACGAGGCCAGGCTATAGATTACAGACGTAGATTTTGAAAGTTCATGCTAAAGTTTCCCTTTTCATAGACTAGGGCCCAATTTAAGAAATGTTAACCAAGACTCAGCTCAAGCACAATGAAGCCTTTCCTATACTCTGCCTTCGACTTCCCTCCAAACGTAATTACTGTACTATCCTATCCAATGATCAAACTTAGTACAAGGTCCTCGCCATTTTCTCATTTTTCTTCAGAATGTTTAGAGAAGAGATATAGCTACTGTGTGTGCGTAGGTGAGGGAAGGAGAACAGAGAAGAGGTGATGATAATGATGAAGCAAGAGGAAGGAAGATGATCACATTAAAACTATAGTGTCCTCAGGAAGGGGAACATCACACACCAGGTCCTACTGTGGGGAGTGGGGGGGAAGGATAGCATTAGGAGATATACCTAATGTAAATGACGAGTTAATGGGTGCAACACACCAACATGGCACATGTATACACATGTAACAAACCTGCATGTTGTGCACATGTACCCTAGAACTTAAAGTATAATAATAATAATAATAAAACTATAGTGTCCTAATTTTCATAAAGCTGGCCCAAATCAAATTCTTTTGAACACAATTGAATAATGTTCTAGCAAGAAAGGCATTTAGAAGTGAATAATCTAATCCAAGTCCCTTTATCCTTCCAGATAAGGAAACTGAGCCTGAGAGACTATACAAGGTCACAAGCTAACCAATATTGTTTATACCACCCCATCATGTTCTCTTTTCATAGCCTAGTCCTACTTTCCAAACAATGGAAGCTGTGATCAACTATGTCACTTCTACCAATAGTTCCTAAAAATGTTTCCATTTTAACTGCATTATTTCATCTAATCTACAGATTACATTCGAATTTTCTTCTTAAAATTTCTGACAAATTCAAGAGAGATTTTTTACCATTTGTTAGCCTAGTAAAAATGAAAGCAATTGAGTTGGTAGTGGAGGGGGGACAAGCAAAACAAATATTTTATTACATTTTGTCTAATAGTCTTAATTATCAGGCCAGTCTTCAGGACGACTCGGTATTAAATCAGGCACTTATTAATTTAGCTGCCCCACAATTCAGTATAATAGCTATCCACTCTTTCAGCTGGGACAATGCTTGCCAAACTTGCCATTTCACATACCACCTCAACAAGTTTGGTTTGCTGTATCTGCAAACTGCCCATACTAATTTTATACTTATCTTTATATTGATTTAAAATCTATTCCTTTTTAATACTTTGCCTGCTCTAAGCCATAACATCCACTAAATCACAAGCCTGATGTGCTGATTTTTCTAATACACAAGAAAATAATTACATAGCTACTAAAATATGTCCATGGACATACTGTCTAAACTCATCTCATGTGATACCAGCGATATTCCGTACTTTAGATGAGCTGACCCAGGCCGGGCGCGGTGGCTCAAGCCTGTAATCCCAGCACTTTGGGAGGCCGAGACGGGCGGATCACGAGGTCAGGAGATCAAGACCATCCTGGCTAACATGGTGAAACCCCGTCTCTAATAAAAATAAAAAAAATTTAGGCAGCAGTGGTGGCAGGCACCTGTAGTCCCAGCTACCCGGGAGGCTGAGACAGGAGAATGGCGTGAACCCGGGAGGCGGAGCTTGCAGTGAGCTGAGATCCGGCCACAGCACTCCAGCCTGGGCGACAGAGCGAGACTCCGTCTCAAAAAAAAAAAAAAGAAAAGATGAGCTGACCCTGGGCTGACAATTTATTATATGAGTAAATAATGAAATAATTATTCTCCAATATCTGAGTTGCTAATTATTCAGATTCTTAGTAATATACCAGAAATACAGGGTCCAATCACCAATTTCAACAGATATAAACTCAGGAAGCCTAGGTTTTCAGATTTTATCATGCATAAGAAATATATGAGACTCTTGTTTCCTTGCCTCAGAGACTCTGATTCAGTAAATCTGGAATGGAGCCCAGGAAGCTGCATTTTTACAGGTACTCCAGGGAATGCTGTTTTCGGAAGACCCAAGGGTCACATTTTGAAAAACAGTGGATGAGGCCAGGTGTGGTGGCTGACACCTGTAATCCCAGCACTTTGGGAGGCCAAGGTGGGAGGATCACTTGAGCCCAGGAGTTCAAGACCAGCCTGGACAACATAGTGAGACCCCATCTCTATTAAGAAGAAGAAGAAGAAGAAGAAAGAAAGAATGAAAAGCAGTGGATGGGAATGGGGTAGGACAAAATCTTAAAATCACTCTAGCTTTTCAATAGGATGACTTGAGTTCAAATCCCAAGTCTAACTGTATGACCCTAAGCAAGTCATTTCACCTCTCTAGGCCTCGGTTTCCTCATCTGTTAAATGATGATTGTAATAATAGCTACCTCAATGGACTTTTTTAAAGAAGCAGGATCTCTCTATGTTGTCCAGGCTAGAATGCATTGGCTTTTCACAAATGCGATCGCAGCACACTGCAGCCTTGAATTCCTGGATTCAAGTGATCCTCCCATCTTAGCCTTCCAAGTAGCTGAGACTACAGGCCACCACACCCAGGTTCACTGGGTTGTTTTAAGGCTTAAATGGATGACATGTCAAAAAGCATTACAAAACCACAGAGCTTATATATGTTAGAGGGTTGATAATGATGATGATGACATAGAACCATTCTCGACAGCCTGTTACAACACAGAAGACAATCGTCATTTCAAATAAGATGCCAAGCGCTCTGCTCCATATAAACATCTGCTCCCACTTAATTACTGACGTTGAGTCTAATCTATAATAAATTAGCCCCCAAATTAAGTGTGTATTTCAAATAAGACATTTACACAATAGATAATTTCAAATATCAACTGATGAATGCAACTTAAATCCTCAAGGAACTTTATCTGGATCTTCAGGGTCAACCCCATGCAATAGCTCCCATGCCAGCAGAGTCCCAAAGGCCCATTTTGGTTACCCTGATTTTAAGAACTACTTTATAGGGAACATGTACAATTATCTTTGTGGTTTAGAAATATTTTATTTATTACATAAAAAAAACCTCTCCTTGAAGAAAGTGTAACAACCCCTCAATTATAAATTTAACACCAACTTTTCAGATTTAGCTACAGGGCAAATATAACAAAGACAATTATAAAACATGCTCCCTTACAATAATTCATCAAAGACTTTAGCTATGATCTGATGTAGGAACTTAATTTCCAAAAGAAAGAAAGCCTTATTTTTTCTGAATACCATCTGTTCAACCATTCCAACATGAGCTAATTCTGCTACACAAAATTTGTAAATAGACTAAGATTGAAAAAACTTAGTTGCTTCATGTTAAAGTACAGATTCAGTATGATCTATTCATGTAATGTTAGAAAGCTATGCACACAGTCGACATCCAATCTTTTATAGGACACACACAACACTAACAACTATTCAACCTTAATGAAAACATTACAGTTAACTCATAATTGTCCATAAAGAAAATCACCCCAAGGTGTGACAGCTATTCTGTGCTAATATGGGTTCTTAAGTCTCTCTACTCAGCAGGCAGTTTCTCAGCTAAGGTGCAGGCAATAGAGCAACTGGAACTGGTGCAATCCACAGCTGGTCAGTGACCAGTCATTCACGCATCGGTGATGCAAAAAATGCTTCTCCCACCTGGAGACAGTGTGTTTGTCCGGCCAGGTTTTAAGGTCCAGGAGCCCTAGCTGCTCTTTTATGGGCAAACATGAACACCAGATAGCAGGAAAAACTATTAAGAAATATACTGTCTTCTAGCTGGGCAGATTATCCAATTTCTGCTAATCCACAGCTATGCCTTCCTTTGGTAGGCATAATCAACAGCAGCTGCCAGTTTGGATGAAGCAAGAGACAGCACCATAGCCAAATCTCAATTAGTTGGCCTCCTGAGCCTGTTTCTGCACTTGTTATTACCCTATGAGCTCTAAAGAGAAACTGAAGATAAAGCTCCTCAACAAGGAGCACCTACTAAGAATTAATTCGGATCTTTACTGTAATTCTTGATATTTGTAAGATCTGATGTCTGGCAAGGACCATGATTTTGAGAGATTGTTAACTAATGGTAGTCTGGGATATCAAATGCATTTTACACACACTTGTGAAAAATCAATCATCTCTTACTAGCAGGCAAAAATGACTACTAATAAACAGAAACCTCAATTTAGGCAAACATCACTACTGAAATATAAATGTGATTTCATTTAATGTACCTATTAATAGTTTATTGACGTTAAAACGAAGTTAGTCTTTAGCCTTAACAAAGATGGAGCAAGCGATTTTTTTTGGTTTGTTAATTGATTCAATATTTATTGAGCAACCATTATGCTCCAGGATTTTGCCTGGGAAGCCAGTGGTGAGTAAAACTGCCCTAGTCTCTGCTGACAAGGAGCTTATCAGTTAAATTTAGAATAAGCAGGGAATCTAACTTTTAAAATAAACAAAAGATTTTCACTTCAGTAAGGACTGAAAATGAGGCTGCCCATACAATACTCTTTTGAGATTTTGGAAAGGTTTTACACATTCTAGTATCACATGTTAATGCTGAATACTCACAGATAATACATTAAAAAATTGTGAAGTTAGGGAAGTATTGTACATCAAGATATTTTCTGAAACTCACAATACTAACAAAGAAGCTATATGCATTTATTATTATAAAATGGAACTTGATTTTTAAAAGAATCATTGTCATCTAAAGACAGCTTCTCCTTTCAATTACAAAACTATGACTATATGTACTGGATACTGGTAAAATTTCTCTTCTACATTTTAGATCTAACAACAGAGAACCTCTCGTCCTTATTCTCGAGCAAATGGCCATGTTGCATCAAAGGGCCAACGGCTCACTTGAATTAAAACTGCAAAGCTTCTTGGCTACTTAGCATACTGAAAATGAATTAAACACTCAATGTTGCTTACCTTGTAATCTCTGGATACATTTTCTGATGTCACTGAACCTGAAATCTGACTAGAAATTGTAGCAGCTATAAGCTGTTTACACCATTCAACATGTGATCCTGTAGGACTAAAAAAAAATAGCATGGATTACAAAATGTTATATCATAGGATCTCAGTGAAAAAACTAGCACTGAATAGGAATATGATAATACTTCTTTTTTTAGATGAACTAACTAGACTCTTTGGTTACCTTTACATTTAATCTAAGAACTGAAATAGCAACTGACAACTAGGAAATAAGATTAGGTTCCAGGAGAGAGATATACCGCAGGTTATTTAAAATCAAATCCACCCGAAGCCTTTTCTGAAAGAAACGTTGAAGCATTTCCCTAGCGTGCTTAGTTAAGCTTACTGATTCTTTACCATTTAATGGAATTTTGACCTGCTATTAAAATTATACAGAAGAATACGTGTCTGTTTTTTGTTTTTTTTTTTTTTTGAGATGGGTCTCACGTGGCTGTCGCCCAGGGGGGGCTTGGAGTTTGCAGTGCGCAATCTCAGCTCACTGCAACCTGTCCAGTTCACAGAGATCCTCCCAACCTCAGGAGCCTCCCATGTAGCGGCCCACTGAGCAAGGGCAATGCCAGCCCGATGGCCCGGGGCTGGGTTTGTGGTGTGGTGGTGTGTAGGACATGAGTTTGTGCCACTGTTTCCCAGGCTAGTCTTGAATTCGCTGGCAGTCAAGGTGAGGGTCCACCTGCCTTAGCCTCCCAAGAGTGCTAGGATGAGCGAGGCATGGAAGCCATGGGGCCGGGGCCGCACGGCCACCCGGGAGAAATATGTTGAAAATATTTATCTTACAGCATAGTGCTTTTGCAAACTTCAAGGGTCAATTTTCATGTTGCTAGTTTTAATCTAGAAAATAGTGGTACTTTTGAGTGAAGCAAAGTACTTCAGAAGAAGATCATGAGATTGATTTATAAAATTAAGCGACTAGGGAAAAATGACAGGGTTCTCCCTGTGTAAGTATTATACAATACCTTACACTTTCTATAGGCAGTGCTTGGGACGAACTTACAAATGGGTTTTTATTTTTTTATTTTCGGTTTGTGGTTGTTTTGGTGGTTTTGAACAGAGTCTTGGCTCTGTCAGCCACAGGCGGGAGTGCCAGGGGTGGGCGGGCGATCTCGGCCCACTGTAACCTTTCGCCCTTGCTGGGTTCAAGCAAATTCAACTCCTGCCTCAGCCTCCCTAGTAGCTGGGATTACAGGCGTGTGCCATCATGCCTGGCTAATTTTTGTATTTTTTAGTAGATATGGGTTTTCACCGTGTTGGCCAGGCTGGTCTCGAACTCCTGACCTCAGGTGATCTGCCTGCCTTGGCCTCCCAAAGTGCTGGGATTACAAGCACAAATGGTTTTTATTATATCAGAGCCTCACAACCATGGTGTGATGAGAAGGCAGAACAGGGACTAGACGACTTGTCTTTGAGGAGAGAAAATTGAGGCACAGAGGTGGCATGCCCTGTGAGAAAGTAGCTGTCCTCAACAGGACATGGAACAACCAATAGTGACTGACTCACTGCACTGAAGCCAGCAGCACAGATCCGAGCCAACCGCTTTATATGAAAACACAGCAATGCAAAGAAAATGTCATCTTTCACTCCCACAGAGCTCTGAGGCATCAAAGCATTTTCACACATGTAGCCTTGCCCAGCCTCACAGTGACCCATTTTACAGATGAAAAAATTAAGGCCCAGTTTTGCCCAAGGTCACACGACTGGCAAGTGGTCAGGCTGTACTCACCTGACCTAAAAGACCACATAAGCCAACTAGGCAGTGAGAGATTTAACAATTGCCCCCAGAGGCCGGGTTCCTCTCACAATTCGGCAAAACACTAAGAAATCAAGCTAGAGGGCTAAGAATACTGACAAAAGTTTACCTTGCAGGTAGCTTTCACTGTAAAGAATGTTTCAGGCCTTTTAAAAAAATCACATCACTGATTAAACCCACACTCACGTATCTGAAGGACAGAAACACCTGGAATCCCCAGGCAATATGGAAAATGACCCAAAGAGTAAAACAAAGAAAACGGAAGTTCTGTGCTAGTGATCCAAATTGCAGTCTCTGATCAAAACAGACCAGAGGTTATCTGTGTGGTTGAAAATACTGAACGAGCAGAAACTCCTACCACATGCCAGGAATCTATATACCACAATTTCGACCTGAGGGGGAGAAGGAGGGAAAAGAGAGAAATTTGTTTCCTTCTTAAAGGTTAAGTCACTTTCATTCCCGCATATATCATACTTTTCTTGTCATAATGCCTTTTTCTGTCAGCACCCACCAGTTGCAAACACAGGAAGAAACTGCAGAAACCCAACTGTTGAGCATGAGTGTGACCTGTTATTACCACCTGCCCAGCATGCCTTCCCCCTTCTTCTGATAAGGACCCTCCTCTTTACTTTGGGGAACCGCCCTTCCCCACATCATAGGCTTCTGTGGGGGAAAGTGGAGAAGAAGGCTGACCCCTTCCTCCACCTGCTCCCACTTGTAGGTGAGTTACCTAGGACCAGCCAATCCCAGGCTTTCCTCTTGGATCCTGAAATACATGGATCTGCATCCAGAGCTGCTGGAGGCCACTCCCCACCCCACCCCACCCCACCCCCACCATCTTAAGGAACTCACAGGGATTAAAAGTGAGAGGAAAAAAAAGAGAGAGAGAGATGGGGAGTCCCGACAACACCGTTTGCAATCCTGGCCTCAACTGTGCCTATGGCCATCTCTCCTCCTATCTGGAGCAGTTCTGTGAGCCAGGACATCTCATTTGGCTTATGCTAGATTGAACGGTGGTTTCTGTCACCTGCAACCAGAAGCATCCTGGCCAATGTAGTTACACACAGTGAAACATAGTGGGCTAGCAGACAGGAGGCCTGGACATGAGTCCTGCTTCTGTCACCAGCTAACTCCATGATCTTTGGCAAGACACATCCTCTTACAGGACCACAGCTTCCTCATTATTAATTACAGTATTCAGAGCAGAAGTGAAGGCCCCATAGTCCAAGGGACATGGCCAAGTCCCACCCATAGAGCCAGGTTCCATTCTAGAGGTCACTCTTCAAAGAAAACTGTGAATCTGAGCTTGTTGAGATGACAGAACTGAGAAAGGAGGCCATGATTCCTCCCCCATCCCTTCTCTGTAGTCTGTGCAATTGCCCTCTATACTCCTGGTGTCAGTAACTACTTACAGGCTGGAGGCTCCCAGCTCTGTTTCTCCAAACTGGACTCTCCTGATCTCAATGCTGATGTTCCTACAAGACACGTCCACTAGTTTGGCCCAGAGACCCTGCTAATTCAACCTGTCTAAACCAGCATCAGCCGCTCAGCCCCACAACCTACTCCGCTCCTGTGTTTCCTAACTCAGGGCGCAGAACAGCCAGTTACCCTTCCCCCACATGCTAGAAAGCTGAGGTTTGTCTTGAAGCCCACCCAGCACTTCCCCCTCACATCTGAATGGTCACCATGTCGGGTCACTCTTACCTGGTAAGTATCTTGAAAATCCACCCAGCCCTATTCCTAGTCCAACTCCCCTTTCCAGACCCTCATCATTCTTCTGTGAACTCCACGTGCCTCGTGTATTTAAGCCTCACCTATAAGCCCATGACTCCCCAGTTTGAATCTCCAGCTCAGACAACCCTGAACTCCAGGCTCAGATAGAACAACTATATCTTTGACATCTATTCTGGGACATATAATTGGCATCTCAAAATTAATAAGTCCAGAGCGAAGAGCCTGATATTTTCTAACCCTGCTCCATCTTAGAGAGACCTCTCCATCTCAGCAACACAATTTTCCCACAAGCTAAAGTTCTGGAACTCTCCCAGATTCTTCTCTCATACCAAACAACCAATCTTCAGCAAACCCCATTGGCTCTACCCTGCAGGTCTTCAAATTACATCTAGAATCTGACCACTTCTCCCCTCCTCCGCTCCACTCTGGCCTGAGCCACCATCTCACTTGGCTTACAATAGCCTCCTACTGCCAGTCTCTGCTTCAACTCCTTTCCCTTTCACTCTATTGTCCACATAGCACCATGGAGAGCCTACTGAAATCTACAACAGATTATGTCACTCCTCTGCACAAAGTCCCCAATGACTCCCCATGGTCTCTGAGGCTCTCCACCATCTGGCTCTGTGACTTCTGTCATCCCTTACTTGTCTCTAGCTCCCTCCTTGCTAGTGACACCTGGTCTCCTTGCTGATCTAGGAACACTTGGCTCACACTCACCTCAGGGGCTCTGCACAGGCCTCTGAATAGAATACTATCACTGACCCCAGGTATCTGTATGGCTGGATCCCTCGCCTCTTAGGGGGCACTACTCAAATGTCACCTTTCTCAGGCTTTCCCTGATCATCAAAATCTCTGAAGGAAATCAGAAGATGAGGCATATTTGGAGGTGACACATTCTGGTCTCCTTTGGCTCCTTAAATGATTCTGATGCATGCCCATCCTGAGTACTTCTGTGTTCGCCTCTACCACCTATCTCATTTATCACATTCGATTTCCACTGTTGGTTGGTTTGTATTCTCCACTAGATGGTAAGCCTAGCAAAATGGTGAGACAGCAAAAGTCGTGTTGTGCTATTCTCTGAATCGCCCAGACCTCGTGTATGGTTGAATATTTGCAGATGTGTGAAGTCCTCACCATTTCAAGTGCTGTCTTAGCTCTGACTGGTTTTCAGTGACACTAACCACTTGGGTAATTTATTAAAATATATTGTAATTACACTGAGGTAGAAACAAAAGTGAAGGGAATGTTTCTTGTTTCTGCGCTTTTGGAAACTCCCAAAAGTTTGGCACAATGGTATGACCAAGACAGGCAAGAATGGGCATGTAAAACTGACTGAGCTACATTACAGCAGTGCATGCTGCCTGAGTGCACTCTGGTGTCAGAGAAATGGCCAAGTTGTGGGAAAACTGGATGTTCTGGGTTACAGGATAGGTCATCCCTTGTCGTCTGAGGATGGGGTGGCCCCTCCCAGATAGACACGGTCACTTTATGTTTCTGATTTCTCTTAGTTCTGCAGCTGCCTCAGAAGCAGTAGGCTTGCTTGTGTGCTCATGAAAACAATAAACTGGTTCCCTCAAAGTGTGAAGAACTGAAAGTAAACCGTTCTGTTTTCTTGCTTCCTGAGCAGTTTGGACGTTTTCCATCTCAGATTTTTGCCTCGATCTGCACCAGCTCCCACGCCCGCGGGGTCCCATCTTCCCATCCCCACTCCCAATCCCCCATCAAAGACCCTAAGCAGCCACAGCGGAATTGGGGTCTTAAAACCACACGAAACAAGGTGATGCTAAAAGAGGAGAGCCCGGGTGGGATCTCCCTCCCAAGAGAATTGGTGACCTGGGCAGGGACAGCCAAGCGGTCGCCAAGGGCAGCAGGTGGCGGCGCGGGAAGTGGTTTGACAGCTGCGAAGCCCCTCCCGGGGATCCAGGAGCTGGGGCTCTCGGGGCGGAAGTGAGCCAGGTGCGCGGCCCGCAGCAGGTCCGAGGGCGGCAGCCCCCGGATGGGGCGCTGAGGTTTCCGGGATTTTGGGGGAGGAGGGGCCCGAGGGGACGGATGAAGAGGGGCAGCCCATCTCGCCTCGGCCAGGCCCTGCGCGGCGCCCGGGGAGGGGGCGGGCGGGCCTCGCGCGGGGCACTCGAGAGAGGGGCGCGAGAGGCCGGGGCAGCCCGGGCCCCGCTTACCTGTCCAGGGTCTCCACGCTG
>NW_016830445.1:365928-371742 GCF_001698545.2 Rhinopithecus bieti
AAAAAAAAAAAAAAAAAAAAAGAAGATGACAGAGTGAGGAGGGCTAGGAGGAAGGAAAGGAAGATCCCCAGACAATAATACCTCCTATCTCACACTGGAGAAGCACCTACTGCAGGTTGCTGGCTTTCTAAAATTAGTAAATCAAACGGTTAGCCTACTGTTATGGACTGAATGTTTTCGTCCCCCTGAAGTCCATATGTTGAAGCCCTAACTACCTGTGTGATGGTGTTTGGAGATGGGGTCTTTGAGAGGCAATTAGGTCATGAGGGCCAAGCTCTAGTCTGATGGAACTGGTGCTTTTTAAGAAGGGTCACCAGAGAGCTTGATGTCACGCACTCATGAGCACACTGAGAAAAGGCCATGTGAGTACACAGCAAGAAGGTGGCCTTCTGCAAGCCAGGAACAGAGCCCTTACTGGGTCCCTGCTGGACCCTTAATCTTGGACTTTCCAGCCTCCAGAGTTGTGAGAAAATAAATTTCTGTTGTTTAAGCCACCCAGTCTATGATATTTTGTTTTGGCAGCCTGAGCACACTAAGACACCCACTTTTAGTTGGGTATTTTGTTACGAGTAGCTGCAAGCATCTTAGCTGTGCTGAGAATTGTCAGAAAGAAAACAGTGCAACTTTAAGCATATTTTAAGTACCATATTCTTCAAGAAAGATTAGGTCAAAGAGGAATTCACTGTGACACTATCATACTTTCAATTCAGTTAAGTACACTTAGGATTTAGAGGACGGAGGTGAATCTGACATATCCCTGCCTAAGATGTTCACAATCCAGTGAAGGGGACAGACAAATTAACAATGACATTACAAGTTGCCAAGTGCTATAATGGGGACAGTTGCACAGGAGTGAAACACCTACCCCAATCCATAGGAGAAGAGGAGGTCAGGAAAACTTCCCCAAAAAGGTGACATAAAACTGAATCTTTAAAGATGAGTAAATCCTTGATGAGGCAAAGGAGTCAAGTTATTCCAGGCAGAAGGCACAGTTATGGGGACAGGTGTGGATTAGTAGGTATATTAATCTGTTTTGCTTTGCTATAAAGGAATACCAGAGACCTGGTAATTTATAAAGAAAAGAAGTTTATTTTTGCTCACAGTTCTGCAGACTGTACAAGAAGCATTGTGCTGGCATCTGCTTCTGGTAAGGGCCTCAGCAAGCTTACAATCATGGTGGAAGGCGAAGAGGGAACAGGCATGTCACATGGTGAGAGAAGGAGCAAGTGAAATGTGAGGGAGGCACCAGACTCTTTTAAACAACTAGCTCTTGCATGAACTCATAGAACGAGGATTCACTCATTACCACAGGGAGGCCACAAAGCCATTCCTGAGGGGTCCACTCATTACCACAGGGAGGCCACAAAGCCATTCCTGAGGGGTCCACCCTCAGGATGTTCACAATCCAGTTCACAACCCAGACACCTCCTGTTCAGCCCCAACTCCAACATTAGGGCTCACATTTCAACATGAGATTTGGAGGGCACAAACATCCAAACCATATCTGTAGGTTAAATAGCTTATTATGTGCAAGAGAATGCCAAGAAATTGAGTGTTACTGGAGCATAAAGTCAGACAAGATAAGTGAGGATCTGGACTGGTAGGCCAACAAGTTTGGGCTTTGTTCTGCAGCTCACCAGATCTCAAATGTGAGTGTGCAAGAATCAGCCCCAGTCTGCATTTTCAGCAAATGCTCCCATGATTCTGATGCAGGGCTTACTGCACTTGGAGAAATACTATTGTATAGTCCCCCATCTATGTCCATTTGATAGACTGTGCTTCCAAAGACAGCTGTAATAGTATCCCCCATCCCACACACTCTTTTGCAAGGTGACCTTACCACTCACACATCAAGAGGTGGATTCTGTTTACCTTCTCCTTGAATGTGGACTGGCCCTGTAACCCCTTTGACCAATAGAATGTAGCAGAGGTGATGCTGTGTAATTTCCAAGGCTGTGTAATTTCCAAAACCCTTAAGGGGTTTGCAGCTTCCAGTTTGCAGCTTCCAGTTTGGTTTCTGTGCATACTCCTTCTTGGAAGTCAGCCGCCATACTCTGAGGAAGCCCAAGCCACCACAGGGAGAGGCCCATATGGAAGAGAACCAAAGCTCTCAGCCAACAGCCCTAGCTGAGTTCCCCAGGCATCATGGCCAGAAGCCAGCACTAACTGCCAGCTAAGTGAGTGAAGCCATTTCAAGTCTTTCAGTCATTCCTGTGGACTAGCAAACACCACATGAAGCTGGTGAATCATACAATTGACTAACAGATTTTTGAAAACTAATAAATTATGGCTTTAAGCCACTAGGTTTTGGGGTGATTTTTTGTGCACCAATAGAGCGCCCAAGCATTGCTCTTGATGAATGATCCAGAGAAGTAATCCCCTACCTGTTCAGCTCCCTTCCCCATTCAGCTGTAGGAATCCATGCACAAATCATAGCCACACTCCAAGGAGGGTACTCCACAGTAGTAGGTCAGAAACTGTTATAATCTAAGATTTTACCCTGCTGGCAAGCTGAAAGTTTAGTTGATCACCACACTCTAACACTCTGAGAGAAAATATAAAGCCTCTGGGTCCAAAACAAAGAGTTTATTATTCACAGCAAAATCAGCAGCCACAGGAGTATCTTGGATCTGCATCCTGAACCCCAGTCTCCACAGAGTGGCATGCTGTTCTGCAGTGCAAACTTGCCACTCTTACATTAAGAGGTGGTATCGGCTGGGCGTGGTGGCTCACGCGTGTAATCCTAGCATGTTGGGAGGCCAAGGTGGGCAGATCACCTGAGGTAAGGAGTAAGATCAGCCTGGCCAAAGTGGCGAAAGCCCATCTCTACTAAAAATACAAAAATTAGTCGGGCATGGTGGTGCACGCCTATAATCCCAGCTACTCGGGAGGCTGAGGTAGGAGAATCGCTTGAACCCAGGAGGCAGAGGCTGCAGTGAGCTGAGATCGTGCCACTGCACTCCAGCCTGGGCGACAGTGCGAGACTGTTTCAAACAAAACAAAACATAACAAAACAAAAACGGGTGGGATCTATTTCCCCTCCTTTTGAACGGGGGCTGGCCTGTAACTGCCTTTGACCAATAGGAGGCTAGGTAGTACTTGCACATGTAATGGGATATACCACAGGAGAGAACCCCAAGGCAGGAAACTCTGGCTGCTAGTGACCTGCCCATTCTCCCCTGCAGGCAGAGAGATTGCTCGTTACCTTGGAATGAGTGATCAAATGTAAACAAATGTCCTTTGTGGAGATTTACATTTACTACCCTGGGTTGGAATGTCTTCTCATACCAACTTTATTAAGTTGGCTGTAAATGTATTTCCTCAGAGAACCCTGACCATGCTGAAACCTGAGATAGTCATGATGAATTGTCTCCGAACACACAGGCCCTACCACCCCCTTCTGCCCACATGGGGGTCTAGTCATAGTTGCTGGGTTGACTATACTGCATTCCTAGAAATCACTCTAAGAGGACAGGAGTTGTGTGGTGGGAGGCAAGGTGAAGAGTGACTTCGCAGGCCCATGGTGATGCTCACCAGGAAACAGGAAAGGCCTCCTTTGAATGCCCAGCTGCACTCTGCAGTCCCTGCTGGGGAAGTGGGAAATGTATATGAGTATGCTGCATGTTTATGACATGTTTATGCATGTTTATGACATGTTTATGTAGAAAGTAGTAGTTTTCAAAATTACACACATGAAAATGGCTTGGGACATCCATTAATGTGCAGATTAATGAGCTTCACCACAGAGAATCTGAAAATTTAGTAGTTAGGTAGGGTGGGTGCTAAGAATCCACATTTGATAAAGCACCTCAAGTGATTCTGATATACATGGTTTGAGGACCACACTTTGAGAAACCCTGTTAGAGGTGACAAGGAGTGTGAAGTGATCATATTTCCACTCCAGAAAGATCACTAGGATTGCATGATGGAGGATGGATTGGAGGGGCAAGAGTGGCTGTGGGAAGGTCAGTTAAGAAGTTGTTGTCATAATCAAGGAAGACCTGATGCATGAACCCTAACATTGGACAGGACTCAGTGACCGATGGAATGTTGGACATGAAATGAGGAGGGAAGGAGATGCCAGCATGGACCATGCCTGGCACTGAGGTTTCAGACTTGGAAAACTGGGTAAAGGAGATATCAGTCACAGATATAAGGAATCCAGGATGACAGGCAGGTGGGAGAGGTCAGTGACCAGGATGAATTGGTTCTGGACATGTTGAGCTTGACCTACCCTAAGTCCAAGCCCATATGTTGCCTTTGTGTGTATCAGAAAAAAGAAACCCCTTCCTTACAACACTGGACTTCTGTTAGTCATAAAATTGTCATAGTATACCAATTTTGTTAAAGCTCAACCTTTGGCTGCCATATGCCAAGAAACTGCCATAATAGACCTAGAAATGTATGTGGACCTCATTCTGAAGGATCCCTGTCTTAGTCTGTTTGTGCTGCTACAACAAAATACCACAGACTGGGTAATTTAGAAATAATAGATAATTATTTCTCACAGTTCTGGAGGCTGGGATGTGAAACATGAAAACTCTCGCTGGTCTGGGCCTGGTCTCTCTGCTTTCAAAATGGTGCCTTTGTTGCTACATTCTTCAGAGAGGAGAAACGCTGTGTCCTCACATGGCAGAAGGTAAAAGGGTGAACACCTTCTGTTAAGCCTTTTTATAAGGTCACTGAATCTCATTTATGAGGACAAGCTCTCATGGCTTAATCACTTCCCAACAGGCCCCAACTCTTAACACCACCACCATGGGGATTAAGTTTCAACAAGTGAATATTGGGGACATTCAGACCATAGCAATCCCCTTAGATGTGACCCCCTTGTGCACTTCACAACCTGTGCAATAGTGCATAGCAGTCTTGGGAGGTACCTATGGGTATCCAAGTGGAGTTGTCCAGTAGACAGTTGGAAGGGAACTCAGGAAAGAGAGGTAATAAAAAATTGGCTACTTTTCATAAAATTTGAGGACAGAGGAACTCTTTGTAATTTAACCTTCAGCTTCGCGATTTGGAAACTATGGTTGGGGTCGTCACTTTCATTTCTGGAAAACAAATTAAGCATATGAAAGTGGACCTGATCATCCCTTGTAAAATAAATTTCCCAAAATCATCATTTTGCTAGGAGTGAGCAAAGTTAATCCTCAATGGAACTACATGTGACTGCACTGCAGAGAAATGTTCCCATCATTTGGAGGGTTTGTAATGTCAGCTCAAAAGAGCAGGACTTTTGATAAAAATAAATTTTTAAAAAAGGCAGTCTCGGCTGGGCACAGTGGCTCACGCCTGTAATCCCAGTACTTTGGGAGGCCAAGGCGGGTGAATCACCTGAGATCGTGAGTTTGAGATCAGCCTGACCAACATGGAGAAACCCTGTCTCTACTAAAAATACAAAATTAGCCGGGTGTGGTGGCGCCTGCCTGTAATCCCAGCTACTTGGGAGGCTGAGGCAGGAGAATCACTTGAACCTGGGAGGGGGAGATTGAGGTGAGCCAAGATTGTGCCATTGCACTCCAGCCTAGGCAACAAGAGAGAAACTCCGTTCCAAAACAAAACAAAACAAGAAACAAAACAAACAAACAAACAAAACAAGGCCGTCTCTCTGAGCATATGCTGGTTCAGAGGCTGCCCAATAAATAAAACTTTTCTTTTTTTTCTTTTTTTGAGATGGAGTTTAGCTCTTGTTGCCCAGACTGGAGTGCAATGGTGCGATCTCGGCTCATCGCAACCTCCGCCTCCCAGGTTCAAGCAATTCTACTGCCTCAGCCTCCCGAGTAGCTGGGATTACAGGCATGCGTCACGATGTCC
>NW_016830445.1:374582-393668 GCF_001698545.2 Rhinopithecus bieti
TCCAAAAACAAAACAAAACAAGAAACAAAAACAAACAAACAAACAAAAACAAGGCCGTCTCTCTGAGCATATGCTGGTTCAGAGGCTGCCCAATAAATAAAACTTTTTCTTTTTTTCTTTTTTTGAGATGGAGTTTAGCTCTTGTTGCCCAGACTGGAGTGCAATGGTGCGATCTCGGCTCATCGCAACCTCCGCCTCCCAGGTTCAAGCAATTCTACTGCCTCAGCCTCCCGAGTAGCTGGGATTACAGGCATGCGTCACGATGTCCAGCTAATTTTGTATTTTTAGTAGAGATGGGGTTTCTCCATGTTGGTCAGGCTGGTCTCGAACTCCCAACCTCAAGTGATCCACCCACCTTGGCCTCCCAAAGTACTGGGATTACAGGCGTGAGCCACCGCACTTAGCCAAAATTAGATAAAATTTAAAATAGCTGGACTTTGATCCAGTTTTTTGTGGGTGAACTTGGAAGACACATTGATGGAATTTTCAAATTTTTTTTTTTTTTTTTTTTTGGCAGTTCAAAAAAACTCTTCTCCACAGATTCTAGGGATTAGGGCATAGACATACTGGGGGTACAAGACTGCCTACCAGAAGCACTAGGTCATGGTTCTCCAGAGAAACAGAAACAATAGGATGCGTGTGTGTATGTGTATATGTATGTGTGTAGACATGGATATTTTAGGGAATTGGCTCATGTGTTTGTGGGGGCTGGCAAGTCTGAAATCTACAGGGCAAACCAACAGGCTGGAAATTCCAGCAAAAGTTGATGTTGCAGTCTTGAATCTGAATGCAGTCTGGAGCAGAATTTCTTCCTCTTTAGGGGACCTTAGTCTTTTCTCTTGAGGTCTTCTACTAACTGGATGAGGCCCACACACATTATGGAGAATAATCTGCTTTACTCAGTCTATTTATTTATTTATTTAATTTTTAATTTTCATTTTCATTTTCATTTTTTTGAGATGGAGTCTCACCCTGTCACCCAGGCTGAAGTGCAGTGACACTATTTTGGCTTACTGCAACCTCCGCCTCCCTGGTTCAAGGAATCCTCCTGCCTCAGCCTCCCGAGTAGCTGGGATTACAGGCACGCACCACCACATCCAGCCAATTTTTGTATTTTCCGTAGAGATGGGGTTTCACCATTTTGGCCAGCCTGTTCTCGAACTCCTAACCTCAAGTGATCCACCCACCTCGGCCTCCCAAAGTGCTGGGATTACAGGCATGAGCCACTGCGCCTCGCCTCAGTCTACTGATTTAAATGTTACTCTCATTGCTATGTTTTGAATGTATCCCCCGAAAGCATGTGTTGGAAACTAAATCCCCAATGCAACAGTGTTGGAAGGTGGGAGCTTTAAGAAATCTTTAGGTTGTGAATGAATTAATGCTGTTATTGTGGGAGTGGGTTCTCATTATAGGAGTGGGTTCCTTATAAAAGGAAGAATTTAGCCCCCTTTTGCTTCTCTCTTGCCCTTTTACCTTCTGCCATAGAATGACACAGCATGAAGGCCCTTGTCAGACATAGGACCCTTAGTCTTGGACTTCCCGGGCTTCAGAATAATAAACTTCAATTCATTATAAATTACCCAATCTGTAGTATCCTATTATAGCAGCACAAAATGGTCTAAGACACTCATCTGAGAGAATCTAGACTGGTGTTTGACCAAACAACTGGGCACCATGGCCTAGCCAAGGTGACTCATAAAATTAACCATGACAGTGTCCAAAGGTTCTTTTGTGAAGTAGCAATTCTCAATGACGCTTCAAATCAGTACAGCTAATGAGCGGGATTGTTCAAACCACAGGTTCCTAAGTGATAGGATTTGAAGGAGTCCCCTAAATTTCATGTGTTGGAAACTTAATCCCCAGGGTGGCAATACTGAAAGGTCAGATTTTTAAAAGGTGATTGTATCAATAGGGCTCTGCCCTTCTGAATGGGTTAGTGGGTTATCATGGGAGTGGAACTGGTGGCTTTCCACGCGGAGGAAGAGAGGCCTGAGGAAGTGCCCCGAGCTTCACCACATGAGGCCCCGCTCTGCCTTGCGACACAACAGTGTTTCCACCAGGAACAAGTCTCTCACCGGATATGGCCCCCTGACCTTTGACTTCCCAGCCTCCAGAATTGTAAGAAAAAATTTATTTTCTTTATAAATTACCTAGTTTCAGGTCTTCTGTTATAAGCAACAGAAAATGGACTAAAACAATAAACTACAGAAAAGAACACCACAGATGACTTAACGTTGCCTTTAGAAGTTCTCCGGAAGGCTCTCAGCCACAAGTTCAATTATTGGCAAGGCTAAAGGGTGCCTCGGGAGGCTTTTGCTTCACCACTCCCGTCATCTCCACCATCCACCATTCTTTGATGTTGAAATTCCTATATCCTCAGTCTATGACAGGTGCTCTACAATGCAGTGTCAAGCTCGCCTTCACACAGAAACTGCAGTCCAGAGATCTCATACTCTCAAAGCTCCAGAGACTCCACTTGCCTCAACCTGGCAAGCATGTTTCAGAGACACACGTTTTGCCCCACTCAGTAAACACATGCATTTCTCCAAGATAAATTCCCTTAAGGCAGCCACATTTGAGCAAGCAGCTGGGACATAGTGGTCCGCAAAGGAGGGAGAAGAGTCAGAAATAGGAGGAGGTCTGGGAGATGAGATTGTCAATGAAGCCAAAGGAAGAACATTGTCTTCAGAATAAATCTTGACCTTGGGTGACTGGGTGGAAAGTGATGCCAGTCCCTGAGATTAAAAAACAGTAATAAAAATAAAAAAATTAAAAAAAGAAAGAGAAGCTATTTGAAGGGGAAGAGCCTGTAACATGTCCAGGAAAGATTGGATGGGTGGGTCTGGTGCACAGGAGAAAGGCTGGGCTACAGATTTCAGCCTAAAGGTGTAAAACCTTGAGAAGCAGAACTGGCTAGCTGTGTAATGTGTAGGGCCCAGTGCAAAATGAAAAATGCAGGGTACCTTGTTCAAAAGTATTACAAATTTCCAGATGGTGATAGGAAAGCATTGAATCAGGAATGGGGCCTTTCTAAGCATGGGGCCCTGTGTGAGTGCACAGGTCAAACACCCATGAAGTTGGCCCTGATGAGAATGTGTAAATTTGCCTGGGGAAAACATGTAAAATGAGAAGACAAGTGAGCCAAGGAGACATACTAGATCATTGGCACTGACAGGGCAGGTGAAAGAAGAGCAGCCTGGGAAGGGCTCGAGGGGGTTGCCAGAGACAAGCAAAGAGTCAGGACAGAGGGGGCATGGGAGCCAAGAAAGTCAAGTGTTCTAAGATGGAAGGAGTGATCCAGAGTGTCAAGTGTTGCTGGGCCATCTGGTAAGACAGGGCAAAGAAGTGTTCCCTGGATTTTACTGCAAGGAGGTGGTGTGGACTCTGCTGAGAGCACTCCCAAGGGACAGAAATGACTGGGAGGGCAAAAAGACAGTGAGTTCAGACCACCTAGCCACAGACTTTTGAGTTGCATGGACCAGTAAAATGAAAACAAAACCAAGCCCCACTGTTGTTGTTGTTGCCATTGTTCTTGTTGCCATTGTTGTGTGTCAGGACCATAACATATGACTGCCAAGTAAGGACTGTGTACATGAGGCTCCATCTTTGAGAACCAGTGTTGAAGCCTTCCATTGCCCTGCTTGGCAAGTAGATGTCAGCCGGAGTTAGGGGGATCCTTTTCATCCTGAGCACCACCGCATGGGGCTCACCAAAAGTGGGGAGAAAAGCATACAATCTCTTTGCCACCTATGCAGACAGGTATCCACTCAGTCTGGCCTCGGGCAGGGATGCTTTGCAGCCCTAGGGTGGACTGGGCAGCAGGAGACCTGGACTCCAAAGCTGGACTGCTTTGTAAGGCCTTCAGCGCAGAGTTTGAACACTCTTGTTTGAATGTTAGGGATTTTTCAAATGCTAGAGATATTCACATTCAAATATAACGTTAAAACATCAGGATAGTTTGGGCTGGGTGCGGTGGCCTCAAGTCTGTAATCCAACGGCACTTTGGGAGGCCGAGACGCCGTGGCGGATCATGAGGTTCAGGCAGATCGAGACATGCCTGACTAACACGGTTGGAAACCCGTCTCTACTAAAAAATACATATCAAAAAAACTAGCCGGGTGCGGTGGAGGCGGCCTGTTTAGTCCAGCTACCTCGCGGGAAGGCTGAGGGCAGGGAATGGCATAAACCCAGAGGAGGGGAGCTTTGCAGTGATTCTGGGATCCGGACCCGGCACTTTCAGCCCTGGGCGGACAGAGCGAGGACTGCGTCTCAAAAAAAAAACAAAAAAAAAAAAATAAAAATCAGATGATTGGTATTATATGGATTATTCGCTTCTTCTCTACGGGTCTGGAAATGAGCAAATTTAGTATTGAACTCTGATGTTTATTAGAGGCTGACAAATGTAACCATCAGGTCTTACTTAGGAGAGGTGTGCAGATGTGCTTATTTAGGGATGAGAAAGATATTCTAAAATGCTTTTCTTGGACGAGATTTTGAGTCCATTGGAGAAGCAGGAGCATGGACTATATTTTCCATTCTTTATTTTCAATCTTTGTGTATCTTTTTTTTTTTTGAGACGGAGTCTCGCTCTGTTGCCCAGGTTGGAGTGCCGTGGCCCGATCTCGGCTCACTGCAAGCTCTGCCTCCCTGGTTCACGCCATTCTCCTGCCTCAGCCTCCTGAGTAGCTGGGACTATAGGCGCCCGCCACCACGCCCGGCTAATTTTTTGTATTTTGTTTTTAGTAGAGACGGGGTTTCTGTGTTAGCCAGGATGGTCTCGATCTCCTGACCTCGTGATCTGCCCGCCTTGGCCTCCCAAAGTGCTGGCATTACAGGCGTGAGCCACCGCGCCCGGCCTCGTCTTTGTGTATCTTTATAGGTGAAGTGTGTTTCTTGTAAGCAATAGTTTCTTGTAGGGTCTTGTTTTTTCATCCATTCAGTCACTCTATGTCTTTCGATTACAGAGTTTAGTCCATTTGCATTCAATGTTATTATTGGTAAGTGAGGACTACTCCTGCCATTTGGTAATTTGTTTGCTGTTTGTTTTGTGGTGTTTTCTTCCTTCTTTCCTGTCTTTCTTCCTTCTTTCCTTTAAGTGAAGGTGATTTTCTCTGGTGGTATGATTTAATTTCTTGCTTTTTACATTTTGTGTATTTGTTGTATATTTTTACATTTGAGGTTACCATGAGATGAGGCTTGCAAATACTATCTTATAATCCATTATTTTAAGCTGATGAGAACTTAGCACTGATTGCATAAACAAATAAATAAACAAGCAAAAGAGAACTAATGAAAATCTACACTTTAACTTTATCTGCCTGTTTTAAACTTACTGTTGTTTCTCTTTGCCTTATTGCATTGTCTATGTCTTGAAAAGTTGCAGTTATTAGTTTTGATTCATTCATTGTTTAGTCTTTCTACTTAAGGTGTTTTACACACCACACAGTCTTATTATATTCTGTGTTTTTCTTTGTGCTATTACCAGTAAGTTTTGTACCTTCAGATAATTCCTTATTGCTCATTAATATCCTTTTTCTCTCAGATTGAAGAACTCCCTTTAGCATTTCTTATAGGACAGGTCTGGTGTTCATGAAATCCCTCAGCTTTTGTTTGTCTGGGAAGATCTTTATTTCTCCTTCATGCTTAAAGGATATTTTCGCTGGATATTCTGTTCTAGCATAAAAGTTTTCTTCCTTTAGCACTTTAAGTACGCTATGCCACGCTCTCCTGGCCTGTAAGGTTTGCACTGAAGAGTCTGCTGCTGGACGTATTTGGGCTCCATTGTATGTTATTTGTTTCTATTCTCTTGCTGCTTTTAGGATTCTTTCTTTATGTTTGACCTTTGGGAATTTGATTATTAAATGCTTTGACGTAGTTTTCTTTGGGATAATACATGCATGGGCCTCGCACAAAAGAAAGCATGTGCATAGGAGCCCAGCACCAGAGAAAGCAAGCTGTGCTCTGGAGGAGGCAAAAAGATGACGCACCCCAGAATCTGGAAGATAAAGCTTTTTTCTCCTCTGGTCTCTCTGTAGCGCCCTCTACTGACAAGGATTTACATTTTGCCAGCTGGTAAGAAATACTTACAAAGCCCATCTCCATTATCACAAAGCAGTTAAAGGAGGATGGCTTTGGAGCTGAGAATGTATTGATAAGTGGTGTAGAGACTCACAGACTTACTGGGTTGAAAGAAACGCTAATCTAATGTCTTCCTATTTCCAATCCACGTCCCACTTGATGATTGAATTCCCCCTACAAGATCCTACCAGGCACTGCTTCTACAGGTGTAGGGCCAAAGAAAGAAATCCCTACATTTAAGCCTATTTCTGTCCAAAGTATCAATCAATACAACAAACCTTTCCAAAAGGAGCTAATTCTGTAATCAGTGATTAATTCTTTCAATGACATCTATTTAAGGATGCAAGTTGACTAGTATGTAGGTATTGCCTGAAATAGTCATTTCTAAACGCTTGGCACTGGACCAGCTGCACAAAATTACCTGGAGTGCCTTTAAAAAAATTAATAGACCTTTCTTTATGTAGTTTTAGGTTTCAGAAAAATTGAGTGGAAATTGTAGAGAGTTCCCATATACCCTCTCACAGCACGCCCCACCCCCCATTCCAGTTTCCTTATTATCAACATCTTGCATTAATGTGATACACGAGTTACAATTGATGACCCAATATTGACACATTATTATTAACTCAAGTCCACTGTTTACATTAGGGTTCATTCTTTGTGTTGTACATTCTGTGGGTTTTGACAAATACATGGTAATGACATGTATCCACCATTATAGTATCATAAAAAATGGTTTCTGGTTTCAGTGCTCTAAAAATCCCCTGTGCTCCACATACTCATCCCTCCCTCTTTTCTTCCCTTCCTCTCCCTGAACCCCTGGCAACCACTGGTCTTTTTACTGTCTCTACAGTTTTGCCTTCTCCAGAATGTCACATAGTTGGAATCATACAGTATATAGCCTTTTCAGATTGACTTCTTTCACTTAGCAATATGCACTTAAGGTTCCTCCATGTGTTTTAATGGCTTCATAGGCTCATTTCTTTTTAGTGCTGAATAACATTTCATTGTCTGAATGTACCATAGTTTTGTTCACCCATTCACCTGTTGGAGAACATTTTCACTGCTACCAACTTGCGGCAACTATGTGACAAACATGGGGCAACTGCTGGAAACGTTTGTGTGAAGGATTTGCCTGGACATAAGTTTTCAGTTCATCTGGATAAATGCCAAGGAGCATGGTTGCTGGGTCATATGGTAAGACTATGTTTAGCTTTGTAAGAAACGAAACTGTCTTCCAAAGTGTCTGTGCCATTTTACATTGCCACCAGCAATGAATGGGAATTTCTGTTGCTCCACATTCTCACCAGTATTTCATGTTGTTGGTGCTTTGGATTTGGCCATTCTAATAGGTGTGTAGTGGTATCTCATTGCTGTCTTAATTTGCATTTCCCTGATGACATACGATGTGGAGCATGTTGTCATATGCTTATTTGCCATCTGTAGATCTTCCTTGGTGAGGTGTCTGTTAGTCTTTTGGCCATTTTTTAATTGTATTGTGTTGATTGTTGCGTTGTAGGAGTTCTTTTTCTATTTTGGATAACGGTCCTTACCGAATATGTGTTTTGCAAAGATTTCTTCTCAATCTGCAGCTTGTCTCGTCATTCTCTTAGGTGTGTTTCACGGAAGTTTTACATTTTAATGTGGCCCATTTTGTTAACTTTTTCGTTCAGAGATTGTGCGTGAGCTTTATATCTAAACACTCATTGTCAAACTCAAGATCACCTGGATTTTATTTCTTTAAAGATAATTTTCATATTCATTTTTATAACCTGCCTCCAGCAATGTTGTAGTACATTTTTAATTATCAGCTCTCTGAAGAAAGACAAAGCCTTCATTTGTAGCATTTGCTCATTTCTGTGGCGTAACTCTTCCCAGCTTGGCCAATTTCAAAGTACCACCTTGACATCACTGAATACAGAATTAGGAAGAGATGCTCACAGTTGTCTCTGACAAACCTATATAAGCCAACTCCAGCAGAATGACTGCTTGTGTCTGATAATTTGTATAATCTGAAGTCTTACAAGTCTTTTTCTGCTCTTTTGTTTCTATTGACGTTCGCTGAAGACTTTCTGTCTGCTATTTTCACTGGGAGATGTTCATTTTCTTTGAAAATGATTTGCGAGAATTCTTAGAGGCCTGCAATAAAGGTGTGTTCCTCCATAGAGCATTTGCTTTCACCAGGCACCTGGGGCACCACAAGACTGGTGCCTGAGGATTTTGAACTACTGAGGTGAAGTGAATTGGAACTATGCTGGAAAGCCTGCTAGTGAGCACCACTTCTCAGGGACATTTGAATCTTCTTCCCTCTCCTCTGCTCTGGGCCAAGCAATTTTCCTTACAGGCCTCTGCTATCGTGGGTCTAGTGGGAGTGTGTAAGAACATTGAGGTAATCAGGCATGAACTCCCTCAAATTCCCTATCCCCCTTGTATTCATACCCTATGGTTGCTGTAACAGATTACTCAAGCTTAGTGGCTTAAACAACATACATTTATTATCTCACTAATTATTATTAATGTCATGTTAATAATAATTTATTATTTCTGGAGATGAAAGTCCAACCCGGGTCTCATGGGCTAAACTCGAGGTGTAGGCAGGGCTGTGTTCCTTCTGGATGCTTTAGAGAAAAATCTGTTCCCTGTCTTTTCCAGCTTCTAGAGGCTGTGCAGTCCTTGGCTCCTGGCCCCTTGCTCCATCTTCAGAGCCAGCATGGCCAGTCGTCTTTCTCTCATGGCATGGCTATGACTCTTAGGTCTCTTCCACCTCCAGCTTCCACTTTTAAAGAGCCTTGTAATGACATTGGGTCCACCTCAATAATCCAGGATGATCTCCTCATATAAGGGTCAGCTAGTATTGCAACCTTAACTCTATCTGCTACCTTAATTCCCCTTTGCTATGTAACCTCACATATTCACAGGTTCTGGAGATGAGGACATGGACATCTTTGAGGAACCATTATTCCCTCCATCAGTGTTTCTTCATCTGCACCCACACTCCTCTAGTTGCTGAGGAAGAGGAGTCCTTTCTGTTGTGCAAAGCAAATTCCACACTGTCTGTGTCCTTGGGCTCATCCCCACTCTGAGGCCTTGTTCAATCAAGTAACAGCTCCCTCTTCTCTATGCAATCTCTCATTTGCCACTGGCTTCTTCCTCCTGATGTATGATCCCATGAAAGTCTCTTTCTTTCAAAAGCGCATTCTGTCTCATTTCTCAACAGTTATTATCCAATCTCTCTCCTTTCTTTATAGCAAACCCTCTAGAAAGAGAATCCCACTCTTGTGTACCCTTCATTCATTCAAGTCTCCTCTTCCTCTGTCTGTCCCGAACAATCTGGAGTTGGGGTGTGCCACTTTTCTCCACTTACTTGCATGGGCAATGTCATCTACTTCCATAGTTTTGTCCCCAAATCTGTGTTTCTGACTTCTTTTGTGAGCTTCAGAACTAAACTTAACCACGTCTTGGACACTTGTTCTCCTCACATTCAGTATATCCCAAACTGGCCTCAGCATCACTCTAGACTTGATCCTCTCCTGATATTCTCTATTTCTGAAAATGATACCACTTGCCAACCAATTGCAGCCACAAACAACTTCAGTACCATCTTTGACTTCTTTCTTGTCTCTTTTTTTCAGTCACAAACTTAAAATTTTTTTTTTTTTTACATCTGCGTCTCTACTTGTCTCTATTCCAGGCTCAGTTCTCCCCATCTGGTCAACTACATCAGCCTCAAACTGGCCTCTCTGTCCCCAGCCTTGCCACCCTGAAATCCGTCTCCCACCCATGACCCCTAAGGCACTCCATGACTTGTCCCTGTCTACCTCTCAGTCATCTTCTGCCAGGCCCATTCACATTACGACTCAGGAATACCAGCTTGCTTTGAGTTCCACAAATGCTGCACCATTTGCTTCTGCTCATAGTGTTCCTTTCTATGGTGATGGTTTATTTGGTTTTCTTTACTGTTTTACCACACATGCATCCCAAAACAGGAGTTTAGTTTGCTTTTGAACTTATATGACTGGAATAATACTGTATACAGTGGTTCCCCCCTTACCTGAAGTTTCTCTTTCCATGGTTTCAGTTACCCATGAAAAACCATGGTCTGAAAATATTACAGTATTTCAAGTGGGGGAGAGTGGGAGAGAAAGGGAGAGAACACATTTATGTAACTTTTATGACAGCATATTGTTATAATTGTTCTATTTTGTTATTAGCTATTGTTAATCTCTTACTGTGTCTAATTTGTAAATTCAACTTTATCGTAGTTATGTATATATAGGAAAGAAACATATTATATATAGGGTTTGATACTATCTGTGGTTTCAAGCATCCACTGGGGGTCTTGGAACATATCCCCCATGGATAAGGGGGGAGCTACTTTATATTCTTTTGTACCTGGCATCTTTTAGTTAACCTGCTTATGAGATTCAACTGTGTTGCATATAGCTGTGGTTTGATCATTTATCCTGGGCGTGTAGTATTCCATTCTGCTAGGGATAGTGTTGAATCTGTATATTGCTTTGGGTAGTAAGAACCTTTTTAATAATATTAATTCTTTCAATCTATGAGCCTGGGATATCTTTCAGTTTATTTCTGTCATCTTCAATTTCTTTTTATTAGAGTTTTACAGTTTTCAGTGTTCAGAGCTTTCACTTTCTTGGTAAAATTTATTCCTAAGTATTCTATTCTTTTTGATGCTATTGTAAATGGGATTGTTTTCTTGATCTCTTTTTTGGATAGGTTGTTACTTGTGTACAGAAATGCAACCGGTTTTGTACATTGATTTTCTATCCTGAAACTTCACTGAATTCATCTATTAGTTCTAACAGCTTTTTTGTGTGTGGAGTCTTTGGGGTTTCCTACATATAGGATCATGTCATCTCCAAATAGAGATAATTTTGGGCCAGGCACAGTGGCTCACACCTGTAATCCCAGCACTTTGTGAGGCTGAGGTGGGCAGATCACTTCAGGAATTTGAGACCAGCATGGGTAACATAGTGAAACCCCATCTGTACAAAAAATACAAAAAAATTAGCCAGGCTTGGTGGTGCGTGCCTGTAGTCCCAGCTACTTGGGAGGCTGAAGCAGGAGGATTGTTTGCACCCTGGAGGCCAACGTTGCAGTGTGCTATGATTACGCTGCTGCACTCCAGTCTGGGTGACAAAGCGAGACCCTGCCTCAAAGAAAAATAAAAACAGAGATAGTTTTATTTACTCTCTGATTTGTATGCCTTTTAGTTTTCTTGTCTGATTGCTCTTGCCAGTTCTTCCAATACTATGTTTTGTTTTGTTTTGTTTTTTCAGAGACAGGGTGCAGTCTCTGAAATTGTTCTGTCATTCAGGCTGTAATGCAGTGGTGCAATCATAGCTCACTGCAGCCTCAAATTCCTGGGCTCGAGCAATCCTGCCTCAGCCTCCTGAGTAGCTGGGGCTACAGGTACACATCACCATACCCGGCTTTTTTTTAAGTAGAGACAGGGTCTTGCTATATTGCCTAGGTTGGTCTCCAACTCCTAGCCTCAAGTGATCTCCTTGCCTCGGTCTCCCAAAGTGTTGGGATTACAGGCATGAGCCACTGTGCCTGGCACTGTGTACTATGTTGAATAGAAGTGGCAAGACTGAGCTTCCTTGCCTTGTACTGGATCTTAGGGGAATAGCCTTTGGTTGTTCCCCATTGATTATGTTAGCTGTGGGTTTTTCATAACTGGCTTTTATTATGTTGACAAACTTTTAAAATATAAACTATTAAGAGTTTTTATCATAAAAGAAAGGATGCTAAGCTTTGTGAAATGGTTCTCCGCATCAATTGAGATGATTTTATGGTTTTTATGTTTCATTGTGTTAATGTGGTATATTACATTGATTTATATGTTAAACCAGCCTTGCATGTCTACTTAGCTTCCAAGGCTCAGTTCTGACAATATTGCCAAGAAGTTCCTCCCTAGTTCCCTATACTGGCCTAGAAGTCTGCCATCTGTCTCTATCCTTGCAGGCAGCACCCTGCTTGGAAATTACTGGTTAACTGGGTTGTCTTCCCACTAAGCCAGATGCTCCTTGAAGGAGCCTACTATTTTCTTTATTTGTATTTCAACAGCTGGCATGGGTCTGTGTTATAATAGAAAATATTTGTTGAAGTGATTTTACTTTAAATAAAAAATACTTCTGGCTCTGAGCCTCTCTCATTTGTAAAACGACCAAAAAATTATGATCAATTGTATAAGGTTATGGGGAGGCTAAATAGTACAGTGTTTGGCACATATGGCCCAAATTGATAGCTCCCTTTCTTCCATTTAGAGACGAAGGGAGTTGAAGTACATGGTCTGGGGCTTTGGATAGAAGCAACAATAGAAATAGAGAATAAAACTGAAGGCAACTGTAAGTGTAAATTTTGTCTGAGATATAAGGAAATGAACTAGTCATTTACCTAATTATAATTGCATAGCTTGTAACAGGAAAGCCTAGTAGTGTCTGATTTCTCACCTTGCATACTCTGACCATCCGAAGCTAAAGGAACTGAGGTGTGGTAGGCACCATAATGCACCCCCACACACAAGTTGCCCACAGCCCAATCCCCAGAACCCAATCCCCAGAATATGTTACAAGACAAGAAGGAATTAAGATTGCTAATTAGCTGACCCTGAGACAGGCAGATGATCCTAGGCTGTACAGATGGGCCCAATGTAATCACAAGGGTCCTTAAAAGTCAAAAGGGAGGCAAAAGAGAGTCAGAGACTTGAAGATGTTCTGCTGCTGGCTTTAGAGATGGAGGAAGGGGTCGTGGCATCAAGGAATGCAGGTGGCCACGAGAAGTTGGAAAAGCAAGGAAAATAACTCTTCCCTAGAGCTTCCAGAAGGAACGCAGCCTTGCCAACATCTTGATTTTAACCGTGAGACCCATTTCAGACTTTTGACCTCTAGAATTTTAATACGTTTGTGTTGTAAGATAATAAATCACTCCGCTTGTGAGGGTTTCTTACAGCAGAAACAGGAAACTCATGAGGCAAATGCCATCTTGTGTGATATTTTACATGCACGAGTGATTAAAATGCATTTCTGAGAACACCAAAACTTATTCTTCTCTAACTGTAACTTTGCACCCATTGACGAACTTCTTCTGGTACCCTCTTCCCCACTACCCTCCTCAGTCTCTGGTAACTATTTTATTCTCTATTACTATGAGATCAACTTTTTAAGATTCCACATGTAAGTGAGGCCATACAGTGTTTGTTTTTCTGCTCCTGGCTTATATACATACATTGAAACATCACATTTTACCTCGTAAGTACGTACAATTACAACATGTCAGTTGTAAATTTGAAAAGATTAAAAAAGGTGAATCTCTGCACGAAATGTCATTGACAATGCATTTCTGAGAAGGGCTATTTGAGTTGTAAGGAAACTTTGAGAACGTGCAGCCCACACCGTCACTGAGCAGATGGAGGCTGAGGCCTCCTCCATTATCTGTAGCACCTGGGAGCTAGGACTTCACTCACACCTCTCCTTCAGGAAATAGGGCCACAAGTCACTGCCGGTGCCGACGAGAACCCTGGTTTCCACACATCCCATCCAGGGCTCTAACATAGCTTTGTGATACAGAGTTCATGAAATGTAAGCAACTTTTCTAATGTGCACGGAAGCCACTGTGAAACAATGTCGGAGCCGCTGGAGACAAATAAGCAGCGCCCTCAAAAGCCAGAGAGACAAACTGCTAAGCCTTAATGGTCGCGTCTAAGCATTGAGCCACTTGATGTGTTTGAAATACGTTATCATCTTTGATTTTAAAGGAGAAATTGCAAATAAGAACTAATCCATGTCTGAATCTAAGCCTCATAAGAAAGTGAGAATACTGCATTTTACTACTCCTTCCTCTTCCAAGTATGTTCAATATGGAAGGAAGACCTCGGGAACAATCCCTTAACTTACAAATCTACCAATAAGTTTGGCATGTCAGACCGCTTCAAATATTGGTATTCCAGCTTCATACTTTTAGTGGTTCTGTAAACCTAAAAAATTCAACTGAAATGTAGTTCAACCATGTAATGCTTTTCTGCAAGTGTGCTATTATTCTTGCTTGTGGGGTGCGCACTGCATACATTTCCCATTTCTCTCGGGTGTCCCCTCTTTTGTTTTAATGGCCACCAGTGGGTGCATCCTCCAGTAACAGGAGTATACGCTCTTTAATAAATTCCCACGTTAAGAATTTCCCATTTAGACAGTCCTGCTTTTGCCTAATGTACCCAAATGCCACAAGAGTTGTCTGAATGACACCACAGATCTGCATTATGCAAGCGATAAAATACTACTCAGCTTATTCTGAGACTTTCTGAGTATTATTCCTTCCAAAAAAGCAAAAGGATAAGCTTTGCTGCACTATCAAAAACAGGTCAGAAAGTGCTATGACTATATTTAGAAATGAAACCTACTATCAAAAATATATGTTTCTGAATTATTTGAAGAGTTGTCCCAGGAAGAGAGGTTCTTCAGTTTCATTCCAAAAGGCAGAGCTCAGGCCATTCAGTGGGAACTCAAATGTAGACTTCAGGCTAACATCAGTATGAACCTGTGGTGGTGCTGTAGGACGTGGGGCATGTCAGTGAACGCCTGGAACAATGGCATTCTCCTCAGTCGAAAACTAGGGGTAACAGAATGCCACCTAGCTCATAAGGTCCTAGTGAGGGTTCAATGCAGCAATGTCCGAGGAAGGACTTCACAAAGTACTTCAAATACTCATCGTTATGAAAGATACACTTAGTCATTTAGAGTCCTATTCTGATTTTTCTTTAAGCTCTGTTGGACGTGATCTATTCTGATTGTCAAAAAATGGTCAATTTTAGTTTACTGCTGTAACTATTCAGCATTCTTAGAATGTACATATGTAAACAACATAATTTCCAACTGGCAATATTGTTTGAAGAATTTTAAAAATTCTTACCTAACGAGACGTCAACTATGGCTTATTTAACCAGTATCTTCACATCCCTTACTATCAACTGCTGTGTTCCCTATTCAGAGCCTGAAGTTTTGCGTGTTCAATTTTGCAAAAGCCATCCTCCTAGACAGTTGTAACTCTTAAAATCTGCATTGTTAATGCACTTAAATGCCCAATCTTGCTGAAATTTTGGGAGAGCCCTGCAAGGTTGCCAGTGAGATAAAAAGTACATGAAGTAGACCCAGGAAAAGAAATCAGATGGCCACCATGCACATTTCCAACACATACACACTTACAGCTCTGAAAATAGTATTAGGTTTCAGTTAATACATTTATTACAGCAGGTCTTTAGTCATTATTGCCATTAAAAAGTTTTCATGAAATTTCACAAAATCTTTCAGGCTATTAGTATTAGCTTTCTTTTTACGGAGTGACACTTTGTTAATTTATGAAATATTTACAGCATTTACAAAAAGTAAGAGAATGTCTAATAAAATTTCTTATACTTACAAAATTCATACATTATACTACCGTATTTGAGATGTCTTACTTGGTAGACCAATTAAACTATGACATAAAATAATTTACAAAGATATATTTAATCTTTCTTAATTCACTGAAAACAAAACCATATTAGTTATAAATAGTCCTTTACAAGTCCCTTTACACAATCTGTAAAACACTTAATTGTTTTAACTTGAGCCCTTAGCTTTACAAATATACTTATAAATGAATTAGCTCCTTCAGATAGCAAATAGAACTGTGGCATTAAAATTTCATTATACAAACAAAACAACCTGAAAAGCAAACTGCCTGGTACTTCAAGTAAAATTTGTAGAACCAGTTTTATGCACGCGTAGGGTGGGGAGGGGAAGCCAACACCATTGAAATTGAAATGCATAAACACAATACTTTCAAGAATACGCTCAACACATGTACATCTGGGGCACTGATTTCTAAGGATGATGCTCTAGCAATAGCTCATGCATCCAAGACGGTAGCCCTACATTTTGGCAGATGAGCTGGATTGACTAGAGCAACATTTGTGAAAACATTCCCCTAAGCAGCAGGATGCTCCCAACATCCTTGGACAGTGCTCTCTTTAGGGTCTGCCACAACCCGAAAACCATTCTGAATTTTAGGCAAGCTCATGAAAGGATTTAGAAAATAAAACCGGCAAATTAAAAAAAAGCAAATCATATTTAACTGGGCCCTGTCAGTTTTTTAAAATATAAAAATAGGTTTCTCTGGAAAATTAGGGGAAAACATTTTCTATCCCTCAATTTCCAAATAATGAAAAACTCATCTATACAGCTATTTCTCCTTAAGTCACCACTTATGATGGTATAAAAGTTGGCAATTACTTAAACACCTTGCTTTTGGGTAATGCCTAAGAAGCTGAGCTCAATTTGGTTTTGGCAGTAACATGCATCTTTCACATTTGGATTCGTATTAAATAATCCAAAGCAACTGTTAAGCAGCTTCAGGAAAATGCATTCATGAACATACTTCCCTTTGATTTTAAAATAATGTTGTTTCAATTAAGCCCACAAAATATATATTGTATATATAGTATTTCTCAAGAGGTAAATTAAATCTCAATTTTGTCTTTCAAAAACTGCTTTTTAAAGGTGTCAGCATTTTCCAAAACCTCATCTCAGCTCCTTTCTTCTGATTGCCGTGTGGACCCTGTAGTTTTCTTGTAATATGTATTCTAGAAGGCACATATTCAAGAGTTTATTTAACGTTATGTTAGTTCAAGTTCTACATGGAGGCAAATATTTTAATCTACTTTTTACAAATGCCCCAAATGAAAGTCGGCTATTGCCTTTATTTCGAGCTCTAATGCAGTGCCAGGGTCCCCCTCAGAAGTGAGTTTGCACATGGGGCATCATTTGCGAAGGACTGGAAGGTGAAGTTGGGGGATCAGAAAGCTTGGCAGAGTTGGCGAGCTGCAGTTCCTCAAGCCGCTTTATGTATTCATCGCGCAAGGCTAAGAGTTCCATGTAACGCTGCTCCACTGGATTCGGCTGCTGGAGAGAACCAGAGACTTGAGTTACACTTTACGCCAGGCATGTCACGAGAACTCACCTGTTCCACCCATCTGCTGCGACTTCTGCTTTGTAAATAAGTTAAGTATGTATTATGTAAACTCAAAGTTTAACATAATACATACTTTCCTTAACTACTGCCTCATTGACACATACAGGAAAGTACAACACACAGTACTAAACCCCCAAATACTAAGTATTTGTTCACCAAGAAATATCTAATGTACACATTTCCTCACACGTGTCACCATCTTTTAAAAATTTCTCAGCCCAAACACAGCTCCAGTCTCGCGCGTTGCCCGTCCCAGGCCCACTGTTCTCTTTCACTCTGAGGGATGACTCTTCTCAAGTTGCCATGTGACCTTCCTTTTTGTGCAGATTTGTGACACTTTCCCTGTGAGTATCCACCAACAAAATACAGTATTACTTTGTATTTTATCAGAGTTTACATCACTGGTACCATCTGGTATTTATTAATTGACATTTTGACCCAACATGTTTTCTGAATTTCATCCTTGTTAAGTTGCATTGAAGGAATAAACCAGTTTCTCCACCCCTTCCCAGGCTGACGGGTAATCAGTGATTTCCAGGGTTCCTCGGTAGTGTGTGCAATGCTGTACTGAGTATCCTTGTACACATCTCCTCAAGCACATATGCGAGTGTTTCTCTAAGGAATTTTCCTAGGGGTGGAACTGCTGAGAAGTAGAATATGGTCTTTTCAACCTCACCGGATGCTGCCAGATTGTCTGCAGAGAGACTCCTGCTGGTAACGCCTGGCAGTTCTCATTGTTCTGCATTCTCACCAGAACTCGGGGGTGTACGATTATTATTAGTTTTTCCAATTTGAGGGCTGTAACATGGTATGTCACAGTAGTTTTTGTTTGTATTGCTCTTCTGGAACATCTTTTCATGTGCGTGTTGCCCATCTTAATACATGGCTGACAGCCAGAGCAGCTCTGCTATGCTCCGCCTTGGGTGTGAATGCTGGGTTTGCCCCTCACCTTCTGTGTGCCTCCATTTCCCTATCTGTAAAATGGGAATCAAAACAGCATAGCCCTCACATGGCATTGTTATGTGAGTGAAGTGAGTTAATAGCATCTTTTGCTACAATGGTGACTACTTTGATGAGTAAACAAGGGATTGATGTTGATACAAAGGCAGAAGTCAGGCTGGAGCATAACGCGATTCTCCCAGCATGTTAGGTTTTAAAAGTTTTGTACTGAGATATAAACCACGCACAGTGCAAAATCTTCAGATGTTCAGCTCAGTGAATCTTGACATACATACACACTTAAGTTATCACACCCAGGTCAAGATATACAACAGAACAGTACTCCAGAAAGTTAATGTTTTGAAGGGATCAGGGGCAAGCACTTTCTAGAAAGCTTAAGCAATATATGAAGACCTTAATGTAAAACCCTAAACCATGGAAACCCTAGAAGAAAACCTAGGCAATACCATTCAGGACATAGGCATGGGGAAAGACTTCATGACAACAACATCAAACGCAATTGCAACAAAAGCCAAAATGGACAAATGGGATCTAATTAAACTAAAGAGCTTCTGCACAGCAAAAGAAACTAGCATCAAAGTGAACAGGCAATCTATAGAATAAGACAAAATTTTTGCAATCTACCCATCTGACAAAGGTCTAATATCCAGAATTTACAAGGAACTTAAACAAATTTAAAAAAAAAAAAAAGATAAACAACCCCGTCAGAAAGTAGGCAAAGGATATGAACAGACACTTCTCAAAAGACATACATGCGGCCAACAAAGATGTGAAAAAAAGCTCATCACTGATCATCAGAGAAACGCAAATCAAAACCACAATGAGATACCATCTCATGCCAGTCAGAATGGCAATTATTAAAAAGTCAGGAAATGATAGATGCTGGCAAGGCTGTGGAGAAATAGAACACTTTTACACTGTTGGTGGGAGTGTAAATTAGTTCAACCATTGTGGAAGACAGTGTGGCGATTCCTCAAGGATCTAGAACCAGAAATACCATTAGACCCAGCAATCCCATTA
>NW_016830445.1:394610-400589 GCF_001698545.2 Rhinopithecus bieti
TTTTTTTTTTTTTTTTTTTTTTTTTTTTTGGTAGAGATGGGGCAGGGGGTCTCACTATGTTGCTTAGGCTGGTGTTGAATTTCTGGGCTCAGGTGATCCTCCTGCCTTAGCCTCCCAAAGTACAGAGATTACAGATGTGAGCCACTATATCTGGTCTGGATCCAATTTTTAATGTTCAGGAGAATGGTCTCTATTAGAAGCAGACACTTTCTAGAACCTGTATCCCAGAGAAGGGAGCATGAGCCATGAGGTTGCCCTAAAAAATTAGCACAAAGTTGGGTGGCTTTTAAAACAACAGAAATGTATTCTCTGATGGTTCTGCAGGGCAGATGCCCCAAATTAGGACGTCGGCAGGGCCATGCACCCTCTGGAGGCTTTAGGGGAGAATTCTGGCTCACCTCTTCCAGCTTCTAGTGGCTCCAGGTGTTCCTTGGCTTATGGCAGCATCGCTGCAATCTCTGCCTGTTTTCACATGGCCTTCTCTCCTCTATGTCTGGGTCTCAAATCTTCCCCTCCTTTCTCTTTTGAGGACATCTGTCATTGGATTTAGGGCTCACCCACCCTAAATCTAGGATGATCTCATCTTGAGATCCTAAACTTAATTACAGCTGCAAAGATCTTTTTCCCAAATATGGTCACATTCACAGGTTCTGGGTCGCTGTCTTTTGGGGGACACACCATTCTACCCACTACAGGCAGCCAAGGTGTGAATCAGCTCAAGCCAGGTACAAATGCAGCAGAGATGGAACCGTGCCCACATTTCTACTGGGACTGCTGCTTCCATTAGTGCTCCAGTTACAAAGCCCCATAGGATTGCAGAAGTCTCTTAATCCCCTTCTCCCTATGATCACTGTGACTTTTAGGGTGTGACCTGGCAGTGGGAAGTTTTCAAAATGCTTGGCAGAATGCCCAACCCCAGTAAGTGCTGTGGGCTGCTTGCTAATATCCTTTGTCCATTTTTCTCTTAAAATTCAACTGAGGGCCAGACACTGTTCTAGGTGCTCAGGATCCACCAGTGAACAAAGGAGGCCCAAATGACTATTTTTATGGCCTTTATCTTCTAGCAGAGGGAGACGGACAAACAACGAACATAACCATCCTGGGAGTTTCACAGAATGTTTGAAGGTGATCAATTCTACAGAAGACTAGAGCAGGGTAAGAGGATTCCACTCTAAACTGGATGGTTGGAGTGAGCTGCACTGAAGAGGTAACTTTTGGGGAAAGACTTAAGGGAGATGAAGGAGGGCAACAAGTGGATACCTGAGTGTCTGAGGAAGAGCAGAGGCCAGTCTGGATGAAGCTGAGCATGTGAGAAAGAGTTGTTGGTGAGGATGCCAGGAGGTCACAGAGGTAAGGGGTGGGGTGGAGGTCACACGAGGCTTAAGAGGCCATTGTAAGGACTTGCGCCTGGACTCTGGGTGAGGTGAGCAGCTACCTGGCCAGTTTCCAGCAGGCGAGTGGCATGATCTGCTTTGGCTGCCATGTTGATAAGAGTAGAAAGAAGTAAAGGTAGCATCAGGGGGTCCAGCTGGAAGGCTGTTGCTGCCACACACGGGAGAGGGCAGGCAACACACACCAGCGTGGTGGTGGGGGCTCAGTGAGAAGTGCTCGGACTCTACATGTGTTTTGAAGGCAGAGCCCAACAAGCTCTCCTGACAGATTGGACATGGGGTGTGGGAGAGAAAGGTGTCAAGGATGACTCTAAGGTTCCTGGCCAGGGCAACTAGGCTGAAGCTACCACGAACTGAAATGGGGAAGATGGCAGGAGGAAGAGGTTTTGGGGGAAACGGTAGCAGTTCTGTTTTCACATGTTAACTTTTATTTCCAGTCCCAGCACCATTTACTGAACATTCCACTCATAGGGATGTGTTACATCACCACCTTCTTACTATTCCAAGTCTCCACATCGATGCAGGTCTGTTTCTGGGCTCTACTCTGTTCCAAATAAGTCTTGCTATATAGCAGGGCAGGTTCTTCCTTGATATTCTCCCCCAAAATTGTGGCTATTTTTAAAACCTCCGTTTGAAATATGAGTATTAGAATTTAGAATCAGCTTGAATATTACAATGAGCATGTGCAATTAGATAAGAAAAGAAATCAGGTAACGGTAATTTTGCAGATGGCATGACTGTATCATTAGAAAACTGAAAGTACACAGAAAAACTGTTAGAAATAAAAAGATAATTCAGTCAAGTAATGGGTATAAAATATATAGAAGTTATTGGGCTACAGACAAACACACACCACTTAGAGGAGATAAGAGTCCATTTGTGATAGAATACAAAGACAAACAACAAGAAATGAAAACTTCAAGCCAAGTGACAAAATATTACACCTCAACTTCTCACTTGGGAAATGAATTATAAAGTATGTCCCAGCTTGGCATGGCATGGAAAAGAAGACAGGCAATCAGCTCATTATGGAAGTATTTTAGGCTTCAAACAATTTTCACATTCAGATCCCTTTTAATTTTCTATCAAAAATGACTGAAACAAATGCCACACAGGTCAGCCTGCTAATATTTGTCCTGAATCTCATCAGTTACCACTAAACAAAATTTCAATACATCCAGTGTAACCCTGATTAACAGCTACATGTAATGCAGTGGTTCCTAGAGTACCCTATGATGCTCACTGGCAGCTGAAATTCCTACTCAGGTTTGTAATGTGACTATGCTTTTGACATGAGTAATTTCCTTGTATTAAATAAAAGTACCAGATCTGCTTATTGATAGCTTTTCAAATGTTAAGCATTGGTCTTTCCATAAACTCTGCTGAGTTTTTATGTCACAGCAAGGGTTGGTGGCTTTTACTTTTAAAAGCACACTAATCCTGCCTTCCTTGTGGCTAACAGCTCATTATGAGGCTATATATTCTTTTGTATCTTTCAACATTGATAGTATACCACCATAGTGCTGTGAATACTACAGGTGGCCAGTAATTGTTTGTATACCTTCTGGCTCACGCAACTGAATAACAATTTAACTTTTAAGTGGTTAAGTACATTCTTTTAGGTTTCTATTATGTACTTTTAAAAGTCCTATGCGATTTGATTTAATCTATTTCTGTATGAAATAATGTTCTACATAAGCAGATCTTTAAGAAAACCTAATGTACTTAATTCATACTTTTATTCTTACACTTATCCCTGTGCATTATAATCATTGGCTTATGTTTCTGACCGCCCCTACCAGCTTGGGAGCTACTCACGGGCAGACACCGCCTCTTCTTAATCTTGGCATCCCCCTAGTGCCTGCATGAGAACATTCAAGATTTGGTAGATGAAAACACAAAGTGCCTAGGGAGATAAAGAAGTGTATAGGATCCTTCACATTCAGAAAATCCACATAGAAAGGATAAGTTATTTCTTTTCTGAATTCATGCCAGTAGATCACAATATAGGCCAATTCCTGTCTCAAAGTAAAAACCCCTACCAGAGAATGAGCACTCCTCTCCAGGCCAGTTCCATTTGGCCAAGATCTATGAGAATAAGAGGGATAAATATATTCTAATAAGTTCTTCTAATGATGTACCCTCAAACTTGACCTGTCACACAATTATCATTGTTACCTTTATGAATTCAGAAATGAACTGCTCCAAATTCCTTGAATTTCAAGAATTTCTCCAAGTACAAATGGGTGAGAAGAGATTACAGGACTTCTACAAAACTACCCGTACTTTCTCATTGCCAATATTTTAAAAGCAAGCCATGACAAATATGGAGAAGGTTTATTTTATAGGACAAACACAGTGCCCATCTATAAAATATTTTAATAAGGAACACATCTCTTGTAAAAGCAGTTAGAATTCTGTAAGGATTATTATTTATTCTTTACTTGATATTCCAAAATGCTAGAACTACTGTTAAATAAACTCCCCCCATTTGCTTCTCAAATTCCCAACTAAAACAAGTGAATGTTCTCAAGCCCTGGAATCTGTCACTTTCCAAAAGAATACACATTTCAACCATTACCAAATTGCAAAAGCCTTTCACGCGAGTGGCACAGACCTTGAAATGAGGGTGCCAGCTTGAAATGGGCACTTCTCCAATGAGGAGGCAGGGCACAGACTGGCGTGTAGCCAACTGCCTGAGAGGAATGAACAATCTGAGAGAGAGGCCACAGCTATGGGACCCTGCTGTGGACAGCCTATTTCTGGCATTAAAGCTGGTGCTTATGCAAGACTGAACTGTGAGAACAGGTAGTCGACCACCCACACTGCAGGAAAATGTGCAAACCTTTACAAAGAACCATCACAAATACTGAATATTTATAATGCTTAGAAGAAATCAGCAAACTGAAGCACTGCTGAGCCTTTACAAACAGGCTGTTTTCCTTCTGATTTTGGATGGAGTGGAGGTGGGAGAATGGAAAGCCCAAGTGTGTCTTTAACAAAATGTAGAGTCTTTCACTTCAAAACTCATTGTTTCCATTTTGTTTGATAAATGGCCAACTGAATTTACTACCATTGACAGAGTAATTATCTTTATTTTAGAAGTAAATACACTCAGTGAAAAGCAATCTGATGTTAGCTGACCTAGCGCATACACCTGAATGAGAGTAGCAAACATTTTCTTAACAGGATCATCTAAGCCTAGTCAATGTAAAGAATGTTCTAACAATGTCTATATAATGAACAACTACTTCAAGTGATAAAAGGAAATCTCTGGCTATGAAAACTCAAATTTTCTAGAGCTTTAAATCAGCTTGCATTATAGTAAACAATTATATCACATTGGCAGAAGAATTGTAGCATAACATCAAAACACATGGTTTAGTAATTAAAAAAAATTTAAATTAAGGTTGAGTTTAACAATAAGTGTGTTTTTAGAGTCTGATCTTTTTCTTCATGCTGTTAAAAAAAATCCATACCAAATAACATTATCTAAGGCAAGCAGTTGACATTGCTATCTTTTAACAGTGCTACTTCACTTACTTGTTGCTTGATCCTGGGGTTCCATCTAATGTAGTAATTCACCCAGAGTTCCAAGTGACGCATACTGGCAACTGGATATAAAACTCGATTGATTTCTTTAGTATAGAAGGGGTTTTTGAATTTTTCTTTATTGCTGTTTATCAGTGACCATAAAGAAACAGTTCTTTCTGTAACTTTCTACAGAGAGAGAGAGAGAAAGTGGAAAGCCTAAGTAAAAACACACATAAATCCACAAACCATTTTGCAGCCTGTAGCAATACAGTGCAGCATCAAATTGAATCATACATTTACATTATCCTCATAATAGCTCAAAAAGCCTCATGGGCCAGTGAGTGCTTGGCAGCCACTTATCGATATTTGCATAGGTAATGGCCTAGCTTGAGAGCCACTATTTCTGCCTGAAGACAGGGGTGCAGGATACTGTACCATTAAATGCAATTCACTGACCTAAGAAGAGTATTCCCGGCTAGGTAAAACATTTATGAACAGATAGGTAGTATACTCTTCTTCATTCAGTGAAAAGGAAAATTATCATAAGATCCCAATGACTTTTAAAACTTTTCTATTTGTTGGAAGTATGAAATCTTAATCTGTGTCTACTTGACAGTAGGCATCTGGACATAGTTATTTTAATCAACCATCCAGATGTTTAATCTACATCATGTCAACATCCATATCTTTGAAAACATCTGGATAACTGACTACACGAAGTCTTCACTTTTTAGCCTAGTGTTGCCATCTCATAAAGATATTCACATTTGCATTGCTTTCTATTGCAGGCATTTACAAAATTCTGACCATGAACTAGAGAGAGAAAAACAAAACAAAACAAAACACCAGAGCTAGGGAAATAAAAATACAAGAATTAAAATTACCAAAGGTAGAATCTGAAATCTTTCCTAGAAATGACTTTAATAAGAAAAGAGCAATAAGCTAAAACTGGAAGCCTGAAAGAACATCCCAAAATAAGTGACTAAAGAAATTTCTTGGCCAGGGCCGGGCGCGGTGGCTCAAGCCTGTAATCCCAGCACTTTGGGAGGCCGAG
>NW_016830445.1:401294-405355 GCF_001698545.2 Rhinopithecus bieti
TTTGCATGTTGCTGTTTTATTTTATATATGCACATAGTTTAAAAGCCAAATAGTTTGACAAGGTTATGAAAAAAAGTGCTCTCTCTCACCTCTTTTCCCGGAAACAATTGTGTTTTTCCCCTCAGTATTATTTACAACTGACAAATAAAAATTGTATATATTTAAGGTATACAATGTGATGTTTTGATATATGTATACATTATGAAATAATCACCGCAATCAAGCTAATTAACATGTCACCTCATCTAGTTACCAATTTTTTTTTTGTAGTGAGACTACTTGAGATCTATTAGTTTAGCAAATTTCAAATATACATTATTATTAACTCTAATTACCATACTGCACATTAGGTCTTTAGTACTTATAACTGAAGGTTTGTATCTTTTGACCACTATGTCCCCCTTTCCTTACCCCTTCCCCAGCCCCTGGTAACTACCCTTCTACTCTCTGTTACTGTAGGTTCAAGTTTTCTTAGATTCCACACATAAGGGAAATCATGTGGTATTTGTCTTTCTGTGCCTGGTTTATTTCGCTTAGCATAATGTCCTCCAGATTTACTTATGTTGTTGCGAATGGTAGGATTTCCTTTTTTATGGCTGAGTAGTAGTCCACTGTATATAGGTACTATGTTTTCTTTATTCATCTGTTGATGGACACAGGTTGAGTCCATATCTTGGCTACTGTGAATAGTGCTGCAATATACATGAGATTGCAGATAACCTCTTTGACATGATTATTTCATTTCCTTTAGATATGTACCCAATAGTGGGAGTGCTGGATCATATGGTAGCTATATTTTTACTTTTGGGGGAACCTCTGTCATAGTTTGAATATTTGTTCTCTCCAAACCTCATGTTGAAATCTGATCACCAGGCTGGGCGCGGTGGCTCACACCTGTAATCCCAGCACTTTGGGAGGCTCAGGCGGGTGGATCACTTGAGCTCAGGAGTTCGAGACCAGTCCGGGTAACATGGCAAAACCCCATCTCTACTAAAAATACAAAAATTAGCCGGCTGTGGTGGCGTGCATCTGTGGTCCCAGCTACTCAGGAGGCTGAGGTGGGAGAATCTTGCTTGAGCCCGGGAGGCGGAGGTTGCAGTGAGCCAAGATTGTGCCACCGTACTCCAGCCTGGGCAACAGTGAAACCCTGTCTCAAACAACAACAACAAAAACAAACAAACAAACAAAAAGAAAAAGAAATCTGATCCCCAGTTTTGGAGGTGGGGCCTAGTGGGAGGTGTTTGGGTCATGAGGACAGGGCCCTCATGAACAGATTGATGCTCTCTCTTAGGTGTTTGTTGTTACTCTATATTAGTTGCCAAGAGAGCTGGGTTGTTACAAAGAGCCTGGCACCCTCTCCCCTCTCTCTTGCTTCCTCTTTCACCATGTGATCTCTACATACTGGCTCCCCTTTACCTTCTGCCATGAGTGGAAGCAGCCTGAGGCTCTCACCAGAAACTAAGCAGATGCCAGCACTATGCTTCTTGTACAGCCTGCAGAACTGTGAGCCAATTAAACCTCTTTTCTTTATAAGTTACCCAGCCTCAGGTTTTCCTTTATAGAGCACAAAATGCATACATTTAATGTAATTCCTACTCTTTGAGGTCAAAGACAGTGTCTTACAAGCTAATCATATTTTTTATATTTCATGGCAGACTACATACATTTTGGCAAGCCTAATATATAACAACAACAAAAAATTAGCATTTTAACTCACCTGTCTTTCTCGAGCAGATTCACAGTTGAATAAGAAAGTACCAAATCGGCAACTATACAGATGATCCAAAATTGTAATCAAAAATTGTTCATTGAATTCAAAAGCTGTAGGGAACTAAACAAAAGCAAGCAAACAAAGCATGAAAAACTGGGACTGAAACTTTATAAAAGTAGAAAGATACACCATAGAAGTAAACAAATGCTGCCACATTGTAGGGCTCTAGGAAGGACAGCAGAGGCTGTAATCTGCACACATACTACAGTTGTTCTTTTTTTGGCAGTTTATATAGGACTGAGCACTTTAAGTGTTAAATAAAGCAATAAAGTTTCAGGAAAAGGAGATAAACAGGCTGATTTTCTGGGTTCTCCTGCAGGTACAGTGTGGTTTAGTTATTTAAGGTATTATGAGATAGCAGACACAGCTATACAGAAGTGTCAGTGTAAAAAATATATATATAAACGACAACTTGGTACTGTTGAAGTACTACTGAAGATCAATTCCATTGATCTTCCACTAGTAGAGATAACAGTTAAATATTTAATTTTTAAAACTTTTTAAGGGAAAATCCCAGATATATCAACAGTAGCAGGAATAAAAAGGTAAACACTCATGTACCTGGCTTCTGCAATTATTCACACATGACCAGTCGTGCTTCATCTCTATCTCTACCCTGTATTATTTTGGGGTCAAATCCCAACCATTATATTAAAATGTTTAATTTAAACATTAAGTCGAATATATTTTCATCCCACATATTCCTTACCTGTTTTGACATTTGCCACACACAATCAATAAACTGGAGAAAAATAGGAGAACGGTCAGCATCGGTGTGGTTTTTATCACCATGACCTATTCGCTGAAATAAATTGATGAAGATAATTTGTTTTAATTAATGGGTCCAAAACTGAGAAAGCATATAACACAAAATGTGACGATACAATTCAGCAATCTGCCTTCTAAATGCCAAGCTTCTCAGAGACGAAATAATATATAGGCAATGTAAAGTTTCAAAATAATGGAAATTAAGTATATAAACGTCTGTAAAATACCAATAAAAATTGCCAAAGAATCATCATCCTAGGTGATTGTTACAATTATTTCATATGATTGGAATTTTGTATGAGTCCTAAACAGCTATAGATAGAATGGACATGATTATCCTACATAGTATGTTAGCAATACACTCAACCTAGTTCTTTCAGTTGCAAAGAGAACAATCCTAAAGTTTCAAGACTTAAAATCATGTCCAAAAGGTATGATTACTAGAATTAAATGTTCTTTCTCTCTTAAAAACAAGATAAAACCAAAAAATCTCACAATGTATTCATTTACTAAACAATGATTCTTTCTATGGCTGGGTGTGGTGGCTCACACCTGTAATCCCAGCACTTTGGGAGGCTGAGGTGGGTGCATCATGAGGTCAAGAGTTTGAGACCAGCCTGGCTAACATGGTGAAACCCCATTTCTACTAAAAATACAAAAAATTAGCTGGGCATGGTGGTGCATGCCTGTAATCCCAGCTACTCGGGAGGCTGAGGCAGGAGAATCGCTTGAACTCAGGAGGTGGAGGTTGCGGTGAACCTAGATCACGCCATTGCACTCCAGCTTGGGCAACAAGGGCGAAACTCTATCTCAAACAAACAAAACAAAACAAAAACACAATGATTCTTTCTACTTGAAAATGTTATTCACACTATGAAACCTGGGTGAAGGCTAAAAGGATACATAGCAGTGTTTCTGAAATGGTAGCCTACGGATCTCCTTCATGAGAATCACTGGGGAGCTGGGTCAAAATGTGTATTCAAAGGGCATCTGGAAATAAGACCTAGGAATATGAATTATAATAGGTTCTTTTGATGATTTCATTTAAAAAAATTCTTGGGGGGTTATTTTTTAAAACTTATTTTATTTTTGAGAGAAATTTATATACATTGACTGTGTACAGTATGTTTTGAAGTATATATACATTGTAGAATGACTGAATATACCAATTAGCATACACATTACCTCACAGTTACCATTTTTGTGGTAAGAAAACTTTACATCCATTCTTTTAACATTGTTCAAGAATATATTAACTGTAGTCACCATGTTATACAATAGTGCTTTTGAACTTACTCATCTCTTGATGATTTAAAAAATGCATATCAGAAATAAAAGCCTCAACTAAAAGTCTATAAAATGTATTTGACTCTAATAGCTATATTATTTGAGAAAGAATTGTATATCTTCCTTCTCTTAACGAAATTTCAACGTAAACATTTCCATGAAGATTTTTTGTATTACTTTCAAGTGAAACCGCGAACAGTGCAGATGGATAAACATGTCACTTTTTTTTTTTTTT